>NW_025533902.1:222500-362472 GCF_020615455.1 Coregonus clupeaformis | reverse complement strand
CTGACAGGGTCAGAGGTCAGGACAGTTACAGTAGCTGAATGACAGGCTTCCCTGACAGGGTCAGGGGTCAGGACAGTTACAGTAGCTGAATGACAGGCTTCCTGACAGGGTCAGGGGTCAGGACAGTTACAGTAGCTGAATGACAGGCTTCCTGACAGGGTCAGGGGTCAGGACAGTTACAGTAGCTGAATGACAGGCTTCCTGACAGGGTCAGAGGTCAGGACAGTTACAGTAGCTGAATGACAGGCTTCCTGACAGGGTCAGGGGTCAGGACAGTTACAGTAGCTGAATGACAGGCTTCCTGACAGGGTCAGGGGTCAGGACAGTTACAGTAGCTGAATGACAGGCTTCCTGACAGAGTCAAAGGTTAGGACAGTTACAGATATTTCTGTCTGAACGTTGCCTAACCCTTCTGTGTGTGTCTGAACGTGGACTACAGTGTGCGTGTCTAAACGTGGACTACAGTGTGTGTGTCTGAACGTGGACTACAGTGTGTGTGTCTGAACGTGGACTACAGTGTGTGTGTCTGAACGTGGACTACAGTGTGTGTGTCTGAACGTGGACTACAGTGTGTGTATCTGAACGTGGACTACAGTGTGTGTCTGAACGTGGACTACAGTGTGTGTGTCTGAACGTGGACTACAGTGTGTGTCTGAACGTGGACTACAGTGTGTGTGTCTGAACGTGGACTACAGTGTGTGTCTGAACGTGGACTACAGTGTGTGTCTGAACGTGGACTACAGTGTGTGTCTGAACGTGGACTACAGTGTGTGTGTCTGAACGTGGACTACAGTGTGTGTCTGAACGTGGACTACAGTGTGTGTGTCTGAACGTGGACTACAGTGTGTGTGTCTGAACGTGGACTACAGTGTGTGTGTCTGAACGTGGACTACAGTGTGTGTCTGAACGTGGACTACAGTGTGTGTGTCTGAACGTGGACTACAGTGTGTGTATCTGAACGTGGACTACAGTGTGTGTATCTGAACGTGGACTACAGTGTGTGTATCTGAACGTGGACTACAGTGTGTGTATCTGAACGTGGACTACAGTGTGTGTCTAAACGTGGACTACAGTGTGTGTGTCTGAACGTGGACTACAGTGTGTGTGTCTGAACGTGGACTACAGTGTGTGTGTCTGAACGTGGACTAGAGTGTTTGTATCTGAACGTGGACTACAGTGTGTGTCTGAACGTGGACTACAGTGTGTGTGTCTGAACGTGGACTACAGTGTGTGTATCTGAACGTGGACTACAGTGTGTGTGTCTGAACGTTGACTACAGTGTGTGTATCTGAACGTGGACTACAGTGTGTGTGTCTGAACGTGGACTACAGTGTGTGTGTCTGAACGTGGACTACAGTGTGTGTCTGAACGTGGACTACAGTGTGTGTGTCTGAACGTGGACTACAGTGTGTGTCTGAACGTGGACTACAGTGTGTGTGTCTGAACGTGGACTACAGTGTGTGTCTGAACGTGGACTACAGTGTGTGTGTCTGAACGTGGACTACAGTGTGTGTCTGAACGTGGACTACAGTGTGTGTGTCTGAACGTGGACTACAGTGTGTGTGTCTGAACGTGGACTACAGTGTGTGTATCTGAACGTGGACTACAGTGTGTGTCTGAACGTGGACTACAGTGTGTGTGTCTGAATGTGGACTACAGTGTGTGTGTCTGAACGTGGACTACAGTGTGTGTGTCTGAACGTGGACTACAGTGTGTGTGTCTGAACGTGGACTACAGTGTGTGTGTCTGAACGTGGACTACAGTGTGTGTGTCTGAACGTGGACTACAGTGTGTGTGTCTGAACGTGGACTACAGTGTGTGTGTCTGAACGTGGACTACAGTGTGTGTGTCTGAACGTGGACTACAGTGTGTGTCTGAACGTGGACTACAGTGTGTGTCTGAACGTGGACTACAGTGTGTGTGTCTGAACGTGGACTACAGTGTGTGTATCTGAACGTGGACTACAGTGTGTGTCTGAACGTGGACTACAGTGTGTGTGTCTGAACGTGGACTACAGTGTGTGTATCTGAACGTGGACTACAGTGTGTGTATCTGAACGTGGACTACAGTGTGTGTGTCTGAACGTGGACTACAGTGTGTGTCTGAACGTGGACTACAGTGTGTGTCTGAACGTGGACTACAGTGTGTGTGTCTGAACGTTGACTACAGTGTGTGCATCTGAACGTGGACTACAGTGTGTGTCTGAACGTGGACTAGAGTGTGTGTGTCTGAACGTGGACTACAGTGTGTGTCTGAACGTGGACTACAGTGTGTGTGTCTGAACGTGGACTACAGTGTGTGTGTCTGAACGTGGACTACAGTGTGTGTCTGAACGTGGACTACAGTGTGTGTGTCTGAACGTGGACTACAGTGTGTGTCTGAACGTGGACTACAGTGTGTGTGTCTGAACGTGGACTACAGTGTGTGTCTGAACGTGGACTACAGTGTGTGTGTCTGAACGTGGACTACAGTGTGTGCCTGAACGTGGACTACAGTGTGTGTGTCTGAACGTGGACTACAGTGTGTGTGTCTGAACGTGGACTACAGTGTGTGTATCTGAACGTGGACTACAGTGTGTGTGTCTGAACGTGGACTACAGTGTGTGTCTGAACGTGGACTACAGTGTGTGTGTCTGAACGTGGACTACAGTGTGTGTGTCTGAACGTGGACTACAGTGTGTGTATCTGAACGTGGACTACAGTGTGTGTCTGAACGTGGACTACAGTGTGTGTGTCTGAACGTGGACTACAGTGTGTGTATCTGAACGTGGACTACAGTGTGTGTATCTGAACGTGGACTACAGTGTGTGTGTCTGAACGTGGACTAGAGTGTGTATCTGAACGTGGACTACAGTGTGTGTGTCTGAACGTGGACTACAGTGTGTGTCTGAACGTGGACTACAGTGTGTGTGTCTGAACGTGGACTACAGTGTGTGTCTGAACGTGGACTACAGTGTGTGTGTCTGAACGTGGACTACAGTGTGTGTCTGAACGTGGACTACAGTGTGTGTGTCTGAACGTGGACTACAGTGTGTGTGTCTGAACGTGGACTACAGTGTGTGTATCTGAACGTGGACTACAGTGTGTGTATCTGAACGTGGACTACAGTGTGTGTCTGAACGTGGACTACAGTGTGTGTCTGAACGTGGACTACAGTGTGTGTGTCTGAACGTGGACTACAGTGTGTGTATCTGAACGTGGACTACAGTGTGTGTCTGAACGTGGACTACAGTGTGTGTGTCTGAACGTGGACTACAGTGTGTGTATCTGAACGTGGACTACAGTGTGTGTATCTGAACGTGGACTACAGTGTGTGTATCTGAACGTGGACTACAGTGTGTGTATCTGAACGTGGACTACAGTGTGTGTCTAAACGTGGACTACAGTGTGTGTGTCTGAACGTGGACTACAGTGTGTGTCTGAACGTGGACTACAGTGTGTGTGTCTGAACGTGGACTAGAGTGTGTGTGTCTGAACGTGGACTACAGTGTGTGTGTCTGAACGTGGACTACAGTGTGTGTGTCTGAACGTGGACTACAGTGTGTGTGTCTGAACGTGGACTACAGTGTGTGTCTAAACGTGGACTACAGTGTGTGTGTCTGAACGTGGACTACAGTGTGTGTCTAAACGTGGACTACAGTGTGTGTGTCTGAACGTGGACTACAGTGTGTGTCTGAACGTGGACTACAGTGTGTGTGTCTGAACGTGGACTACAGTGTGTGTCTGAACGTGGACTACAGTGTGTGTCTGAACGTGGACTACAGTGTGTGTCTGAACGTGGACTACAGTGTGTGTCTGAACGTGGACTACAGTGTGTGTCTGAACGTGGACTACAGTGTGTGTGTCTGAACGTGGACTACAGTGTGTGTGTCTGAACGTGGACTACAGTGTGTGTGTCTGAACGTGGACTACAGTGTGTGTGTCTGAACGTGGACTACAGTGTGTGTGTCTGAACGTGGACTACAGTGTGTGTGTCTGAACGTGGACTACAGTGTGTGTGTCTGAACGTGGACTACAGTGTGTGTGTCTGAACGTGGACTACAGTGTGTGTATCTGAACGTGGACTACAGTGTGTGTATCTGAACGTGGACTACAGTGTGTGTGTCTGAACGTGGACTACAGTGTGTATCTGAACGTGGACTACAGTGTGTGTCTGAACGTGGACTACAGTGTGTGTGTCTGAACGTGGACTACAGTGTGTGTCTGAACGTGGACTACAGTGTGTGTCTGAACGTGGACTACAGTGTGTGTGTCTGAACGTGGACTACAGTGTGTGTGTCTGAACGTGGACTACAGTGTGTGTCTGAACGTGGACTACAGTGTGTGTGTCTGAACGTGGACTACAGTGTGTGTGTCTGAACGTGGACTACAGTTTGTGTGTCTGAACGTGGACTACAGTTTGTGTGTCTGAACGTGGACTACAGTGTGTGTCTGAACGTGGACTACAGTTTGTGTGTCTGAACGTGGACTACAGTTTGTGTGTCTGAACGTGGACTACAGTGTGTGTGTCTGAACGTGGACTACAGTGTGTGTCTGAACGTGGACTACAGTGTGTGTGTCTGAACGTGGACTACAGTGTGTGTGTCTGAACGTGGACTACAGTGTGTGTCTGAACGTGGACTACAGTGTGTGTGTCTGAACGTGGACTACAGTGTGTGTCTGAACGTGGACTACAGTTTGTGTGTCTGAACGTGGACTACAGTGTGTGTGTCTGAACGTGGACTACAGTGTGTGTGTCTGAACGTGGACTACAGTTTGTGTGTCTGAACGTGGACTACAGTGTGTGTATCTGAACGTGGACTACAGTGTGTGTCTGAACGTGGACTACAGTTTGTGTGTCTGAACGTGGACTACAGTGTGTGTATCTGAACGTGGACTACAGTGTGTGTCTGAACGTGGACTACAGTGTGTGTGTCTGAACGTGGACTACAGTGTGTGTCTGAACGTGGACTACAGTGTGTGTGTCTGAACGTGGACTACAGTGTGTGTGTCTGAACGTGGACTACAGTGTGTGTGTCTGAACGTGGACTACAGTGTGTGTGTCTGAACGTGGAGTACAGTGTGTGTGTCTGAACGTGGACTACAGTGTGTGTGTCTGAACGTGGACTACAGTGTGTGTGTCTGAACGTGGACTACAGTGTGTGTGTCTGAACGTGGACTACAGTGTGTGTCTGAACGTGGACTACAGTGTGTGTCTGAACGTGGACTATAGTGTGTCTTAACGTGGACTACAGTGTGTGTGTCTGAACGTGGACTACAGTGTGTGTCTGAACGTGGACTACAGTGTGTGTCTGAACGTGGACTACAGTGTGTCTTAACGTGGACTACAGTGTGTGTATCTGAATGTGGACTACAGTGTGTGTGTCTGAACGTGGACTACAGTGTGTGTCTGAACGTGGACTACAGTGTGTGTGTCTGAACGTGGACTACAGTGTGTGTGTCTTAACGTGGACTACAGTGTGTGTGTCTGAACGTGGACTACAGTGTGTGTGTCTGAATGTGGACTACAGTGTGTGTGTCTGAATGTGGACTACAGTGTGTGTGTCTGAACGTGGACTACAGTGTGTGTCTGAACGTGGACTACAGTGTGTGTGTCTGAACGTGGACTACAGTGTGTGTGTCTGAATGTGGACTACAGTGTGTGTGTCTGAACGTGGACTACAGTGTGTGTGTCTGAACGTGGACTACAGTGTGTGTATCTGAACGTGGACTACAGTGTGTGTATCTGAACGTGGACTACAGTGTGTGTGTTGTATCCATGCTAACCCTCCCCCCTGTATCTTTCCTGTCTCTCTAGACCTGCGGCGGATGACAGCGGGCTTCATGGGCATGGCGGTAGCCATCATTCTGTTTGGCTGGGTGATAGGTGTTCTGGGATGCTGCTGGGATAGGGGACTGATGCAGTACGTGGCTGGACTGCTGTTCCTCATGGGAGGTAAGTGTACAATACAGATACTGTACATCATTAAAGCCAAGGCCTTGGATTCACCAAACACTTCTTAAGAAAAATACTAAGGGAGCTTTTAATTTAAAAAAAGAACACGTTCATAGGATAGTTTGTATGGCGTCCTAAATCCTGGTGATCAGGTAAACTGGTCCGTAGGATTGTTAATCACAATCACTTATAATAATAATATGCCATTTAGCAGACGCTTTTATCCAAAGCAACTTATGTGTGCATACATTTTTTACGTATGGGTGGTCCCGGGGATCGAACCCACTACCCTGGCGTTACAAGCGCCGTGCTCTACCAATTGAGCTAAAGAGGACCACATTTTCCACTACTTCTATTGGAAGTATTTGAAAGAATTTTAAAATGTGTTACATCGAACCTGAATAGATTCTGTCATCTTAACTTCCTGACTGGTTGTTTGTCAACAGTTAGAGGACTGAGGGTTTTCTGGCCAATAGTGACCCCCCTGCTCAGGTCATTACTGTGAAAGAGAATAGCATCAACAGCTAGTTGACCACAGCTCACAGCCTTCAGCTCAGCGTCGCCAAGCTAGTTGACCACAGCTCACAGCCTTCAGCTCAGCGTCAACAGCTAGTTGACCACAGCTCATAGCCTTCAGCTCAGCGTCGCCAAGCTATGGGACCCTGGAACTGAACCCCTTCCCTCTGCAACTGGATCCTGGACTTCCTGACGGGCCGTCCCCAGGTGGCGAGGGTAGGCAACAACACAGCCGCCACCACTGACCCTGAACACAGGGGCCCCCTCAGGGGTGTGTGCTTAGTCCCCTCCTGTACTCCCTGTTCACCAATGACTGCGTGGCCGCGCACGACTCCAACACCATCATCAAGTTTGCTGACGACATGACGGTGGTAGGACTGATCACCGGCGACGATGAGACATGGAGGAGGTCAGGTGACCTGGCAGTGTGGGGCCGGAGCAACAACCTCTCCCTCAACGTCAGTAAGACCAAGGAGCTGATCGTGGACTACAGGAAACGGGGCGGGGGGCGAGCTCGCCTCCATCCACACCGATGGGGCTGCAGTGGAGCAGGTCCAGAGCTTCAAGTACCTCGCTTTCCAAATCACTAAGAACTTTAAAATGGTCCACACACACACACAGTCGTGAAGAAGGCACGACAGCGCCTCATCCCTCTCAAGAGGTTGAAAAGGTTTCGCATGGGCCCTCAAATCCTCAAAAGGTTCTTCAGCTGCACCACTGAGAGCATCTTGACTGGCTGCATCACTGCTTGGTATGGCAACAGCACCGCCCTCGATCGCATGGCGCTACAGAGGGTGACGCGGACAGCCGTGTACGTCACTGGGACCGAGCTCCCTGCCATCCAGGACCTCTATACCAGATGGTGTCAGAGGAAGGCCCTCAAAATTGTCAAAGACTCCAGCCACCCTAGTCATACCGCACGGCAAGCGGTACCGGAGCGCCAAGTCTAGGTCCAAAAGGTTTCTCAACAGCTTCTACCCCCAAGCCATAAGACTCCTAAACAGCTAATCATGGCTACCCGGACTACTTGCACTGCCCCCCAACCCCCCACCCCATCTTTTTACGCTGCTGCTACTCTGTTAATTATTTATGCATAGTCACTTTAACTCTACCCACATGTACATATTACTTCAACTACCTCAACTAGCCGGTGCCCCCGCACATTAACTCTGCACCGGTACCCCCCTGTATATAGCCTCCCTACTGTTATTTTATTTTACTTCTGCTCTTTTTTTCTCAACACTTTTTTGTTGTTGTTGTTGTTTTATTTTACTTTTTTATTAAAAAATAAATGCATTGTTGGTTAAGGGCTGTAAGTAAGCATTTCACGGTAATGTCTACACCTGTTGTATTCGGCACATGTGGCAAATAAAATGTGATTTTATTTTATTTGAAAGGAAGGCCCAGAAAATCGTTAAAGACTCCAGCCACCCAAACCATAGACTGTTCTCTCTGCTTCCGCACGGCAAGCGGTACCGGTGCATCAAGTCTGACACCAACAGGCTCCTGAAAAGCTTCTATCCCAATGCCATAAGACTGCTAAATAGTTAACTAAATGGCTAACTAAATAGCTATCTACATGGCTAACTAAATAGCTAACTAAATGGCTAACTAAATGGCTAACAAAATAGCTAACTAAATGGCTAACTAAATAGCTAACTAAATGGCTAACGAAATAGCTAACTAAATGGCTAACTAAATGGCTAACTAAATAGCTAACTAAATGGCTAACTAAATAGCTAACTAAATGGCTAACTAAATGGCTAACTAAATAGCTAACTAAATAGCTAACTACATGGCTAACTAAATAGCTAACTAAATGGCTACAGTTGACCCTTGCATTTTCTTCTTATTTTTACACTGTCTCTATACACACTCACAGTGCCCTACACACTACACACTGTCACTCCAACACACACACACTCACAGGGCCCTACACACTACACACACTGTCACATACATTTATACGGACTCTACACACACCCATTCACCATCATCATCTCATCACTAATCATCATATACGCTACTGCTACTCTGTTTATCATATATCCTGATGCTTAGTCACCTTAACCCTATACAGGTCATATTATATTACTGATAAACAGATTCACACCAAATGAACGTTGTTCTTATTGCATCAGTGTAACTCTCTCTCTCTCTCCCTCTACCCCTCCCCACCTCCTCTCTCTCGCCCTCTCTTCCCCTCCCCTCTCTTTTATCTCTCTCTCTCTCTCTCTCTCTCTCTCTCTCTCTCTCTCTCTCTCTCTCTCTCTCTCTCTCTCTCTCTCTCTCTCTCTCTCTCTCTCTCTCTCTCTCTCTCTCTCTCTCTCTCTCTCTCTCTCCCCCACCTCCCCTCTATCTCTCCCTCTACCCCTCCCCACCTCCTCTCTCTCCCCCTCTACACCTCCCTCTCTCTCGCCCTCTCTCCCCCTCCCCTCTCTTTTATCTTCCCCTCTCTCTCTCTCCCCCTCTCCCCCCCTCTCTCCCCCCCTCCCCCTCTCTCCTCTCCTCCCCAGGCACCTTCTGTATAATCTCTCTCTGTACCTGCGTGGCGGGGATCAACTTTGAGCTCTCCCGTTACCCGCGCTACCTCTACGGCCTGCCGGATGACATCGGCCATGGCTACGGCTGGTCTATGTTCTGTGCCTGGGGAGGTCTGGGGCTCACCCTCATCGCTGGCTTCTTCTGCACCCTGGCTCCCTCCGTCCAGCCCCTCCCTCGATCCACCTGCCCCAAGTCGAGGCAGGAGAACGGAACGGTCTGCTAGAGGGACCAGGATGGAGGATGGAGGACTGGAGGTCCACTGGAGCCGGTCCGCAGCGCTAGCTAGATAGCTAACTACACCTTTAACTACACAGGACAGCCAGAAGAAAGAGAAGATCGAGAATCTAACAAACAAAATCTAACAAGCAAATGAGTTGACAAATCCATGCATTCATTTTTTTTTTATAATCATCGACTATCAGTCTTTTCCTGGCCACTTAAAGACAATGTGTTGTTTGTTGTTTGTTTAAATTGTGTGAGTGTGTATAAACATGATCTGGTTTCTTGAAAAACAACAGAAAAAAAACCCAACAACAACAAACTGACAGAGAAATATAATCAACGATCTGAAGTTGTGCTGGTGGATTTGTAGTCGGGGAGCGGATGTTGTGATGCTCGAAATGGATGTACCATGAAACGGCCTTCTCGTCTGGGGAACGAGAGGAACTTTTCATTAATGAACGATGACAGACGGATGGACAACAAGGGTTGGGAGTTACAGCAACGGGGGGACATATCGGACACTTGGAGAGAAATGCACCTTTCAGCAGGACAGTGTCCTCTGCCATCTCAGTGTTTCGGGATACTCTGTGTTTTCAAACAGACAGACAGTGGAACATGATGTCTGAACCTCAGTGGAACTCATGGTGACTGGCCCCTAAACCCATCGACAACAAGGGGAATAACTGCAACTCTACTGTCACTGAGGGGCGGTGGGGGGCTGCTGATGGGAGGACGGCTCATAGTAATGTCTGGAATGGAGCAAACGGAATGGCATCACCATGGAAACCATGCGTTTGATGATGGTATTTCATACCATTCCACTTAATTCCGCTCCAGACGTTACCACCAAGCCCCGTCCTTCCCGATTAAGGTGCCACAGTCCCCCCTGTGCCGAGGGATTAATCACCACCAACTGAGAGGGGTCAAAGGTTGGAGTATTATGAATAGCACATCCTGTTCTAAAAAGACACCTCGGCTTACTGGAGACTTCCAATGGGATTTACCCAGAACAATCAATTCAATCAATGAATTTGAAATCGATTCGATTTGTCTGAAAGATACAAGATTTTTGGGGGGGGGAGTTGAAAACGGACATCTGACTTGTGGCTGTGGTTTGGTTGAACTCTCAGTGTGTTTCCTCAGATCTACTCTGAGTCACTGGACCAGCTGAGGGACATCACAACACAGGATACCGGCTCTCTACAGTAGCTCTACAAAACTACAGAATATTCCAGAACTACAGAATAATCATTCCAGAGAAATTACAGCCAGGAAATTCCACGTTGGAGCATTGTCATTCCCACCAGGGCATCCTAGGCTGCATCCCAAATGGTACCCTATTCCCTTTGGGCTATAGTCAAAAGTAGTGCACTAAATAGGGGACGGGGGAGGGGCGCCATTCTCTAGTCTAAAGTAGTGCACTAAATAGGGGACAGGGCGCCGTTCGAGAGACCTATTTCTTCAAGCCTTATCTAGCCTCAGTCATCTAACATTTTATACATGAATTCCTTTTTTTTCCTTTGCATCGTGCTGAAACCCATCCTGAATGAACGGACTGTGTGTGTGATGTTGTCGTAGTGTGTGTTGTGTGTGTTTTGAATAAATAAATAAAAAATAAAAACATCAACAGTTGTAAAAATGATGAACAGAGACTAGTAGAAAGATGCACTATCGTGTTTAAACAGTATTACCCTGGTTCCGTCCGGTCCTCTGTTTGGGAGGACGGGGACTTTCGAAATTCTACTGTCGCTCGCTGCCTTGAGGTTCTCTACGGAGCAGTTCAGATTATATTTAGAGCTGGAGGTCAACCAGTAAGATGTAGTCAGGAGAGGTGTCACAGCTTCAGTTAAAACCACAAAGCTTCTAAGATGGAGGACAAAGACTCAGTTGTTCAACGGTTGGGAATCTTAGCCATCCTCTTTCTGTAGAGATTGTCACAACAACGTATCACTTTTGATCTGTAAGTACACTATTGTTCATAGACAATTACAGTAGAGAAAACTTAAATGTAACAACATGTCCAGTCTTCGATTCCCAGTGGTGTAAAGTACTTAAGTAAAAATACTTTAAAGTACTACTCGTTTTTTGGGGGGTATCTGTACTTTGCTTTACTATTTATATTTTTGACAACTTTTACTTTTACTTCACTACATTCCTAAAGAAAATAATGTACTTTTTACTCCATACATTTTCCCTGACACCCAAAAGTACTCGTTACATTTTGAATGCTTAGCAGGACAGGAAAATGATCCTATTCACGCACTTATCAAGAGAACATCCCTGGTCATCCCTACTGCCTCTTATCTGGCAGACTCACTAAACACACATGCTTTGTTTGTAAATGTTGAGTGTTACCCCTGGGTATGCATACATTTTAAAAACAAGAAAAGGGTGCCGTCTGGTTTGCATAATATAAGAAATTTGAAATGATTTATACTTTTACTTTTACTTTTGATACTTAAGTATATTTTAGCAATTACATTTACTTTTGATACTTAAGTCTATTTAAAACCAAATACTTTTAGACTTTTACTCAAGTAGTATTTTACTGGGTGACTTTCACTTTTACTTGAGTCATTTTCTATTAAGATATCTTTACTTTTACTCAAGTATGACAATTGGTACTTTTTCTCTGCAAATGCGGGAACATTGCTTTTAAATTAGCTAGCTATAACCCGGATCTTCCGTGATACTTCTGGGAACAGAATCCAGCCCTTAAAGCCGCAATTAGCAGTAAAAACAATAAGCCAGTTCCCCGCCCCTGTTTCAGTAAAAATAAAATTGGGAAGGGGCTGCAGAAACACTTTCAAATTCATAGTCAGAGCTATGGATGTAAGGACTGACCCTCCATGATATCAACATGATAGTTGTAGTAAGGACTGACCCTCCATGATATCAACATGATAGTTGTAGTAAGGACTGACCCTCCATGATGTCAACATGATAGTTGTAGTAAGGACTGACCCTCCATGATATCAACATGATAGTTGTAGTAAGGACTGACCCTCCATGATGTCAACATGATAGTTGTAGTAAGGACTGACCCTCCATGATATCAACATGATAGTTGTAGTAAGGACTGACCCTCCATGATATCAACATGATAGTTGTAGTAAGGACTGACCCTCCATGATATCAACACGATAGCTGTAGTAAGGACTGACCCTCCATGATATCAACATGATAGTTGTAGTAAGGACTGACCCTCCATGATATCAACATGATAGTTGTAGTAAGGACTGACCCTCCATGATATCAACACGATAGCTGTAGTAAGGACTGACCCTCCATGATATCAACATGATAGTTGTAGTAAGGACTGACCCTCCATGATATCAACATGATAGTTGTAGTAAGGACTGACCATCCATGATATCAACATGATAGTTGTAGTAAGGACCGACCCTCCATGATATCAACATGATAGTTGTAGTAAGGACTGACCCTCCATGATATCAACACGATAGTTGTAGTAAGGACTGACCCTCCATGATATCAACACGATAGTTGTAGTAAGGACTGACCCTCCATGATATCAACATGATAGTTGTAGTATGGACTGACCCTCCATGATATCAACATGATAGTTGTAGTAAGGACTGACCCTCCATGATATCAACATGATAGCTGTAGTAAGGACTGACCCTCCATGATATCAACATGATAGCTGTAGTAAGGACTGACCCTCCATGATATCAACATGATAGTTGCAGTAAGGACTGACCCTCCATGATATCAACATGATAGTTGTAGTAAGGACTGACCCTCCATGATATCAACATGATAGTTGTAGTAAGGACTGACCCTCCATGATATCAACATGATAGTTGTAGTAAGGACTGACCCTCCATGATATCAACATGATAGCTGTAGTAGGGACTGACCCTCCATGATATCAACATGATAGTTGTAGTAAGGACTGACCCTCCATGATATCAACATGATAGCTGTAGTAAGGACTGACCCTCCATGATATCAACATGATAGTTGTAGTAAGGACTGACCCTCCATGATATCAACATGATCGTTGTAGTAAGGACTGACCCTCCATGATATCAACATGATAGCTGTAGTAAGGACTGACCCTCCATGATATCAACATGATAGCTGTAATCATGTTTTGAGGCTATATAGTGTTTGTTTGCATGTACTTTGTTTACTAACATTGGAGTAAAACAAGCTTATATTTTGGGTTCTGATGGAGTCCAACAGTTGATCTAAGCTCATGAAGCATTTATAAGTTATATTCTTTAAGAATCATTGGATAGATATTAATTTATAAGTCCAAAAGTGTATGTTACCTTATGTAGCAGTAAAATATCCCTGTGTCTGGTTCCACTCTATGTTTAGCTAGCTACCTGTAGTATTTTGGGACCTTGGCAGAGAACAGATGGAACATGTCCGATACCAGGCGGTGATGTTTGGGACCAGAGAACAGATGGAACATGTCCAATACCTGGCGGAGATGTTTGGGACCAGAGAACAGATGGAACATGTCTGATACCTGGCGGTGATGTTTGGGACCAGAGAACAGATGGAACATGTCCAATACCTGGCGGTGATGTTTGGGACCAGAGAACAGATGGAACATGTCCGATACCTGGCGGTGATGTTTGAGACCAGAGAACAGATGGAACATGTCCAATACCTGGCGGTGATGTTTGGGACCAGAGAACAGATGGAACATGTCCGATACCTGCCGGTGATGTTTGGGACCAGAGAACAGATGGAACATGTCCGATACCTGGCGGTGATGTTTGAGACCAGAGAACAGATGGAACATGTCCAATACCTGGCGGTGATGTTTGAGACCAGAGAACAGATGGAACATGTCCAATACCTGGCGGTGATGTTTGGGACCAGAGAACAGATGGAACATGTCCGATACCTGCCGGTGATGTTTGGGACCAGAGAACAGATGGAACATGTCCCATACCTGCCGGTGATGTTTGGGACCAGAGAACAGATGGAACATGTCCAATACCTGGCGGTGATGTTTGGGACCAGAGAACATATGGAACATGTCCGATACCTGGCGGTGATGTTTGGGACCAGAGAACAGATGGAACATGTTCGATACCTGGCGGTGATGTTTGGGACCAGAGAACAGATGGAACATGTCCGATACCTTGCAGTGATGTTTGGGACCAGAGAACAGATGGAACATGTCCAATACCTGGCGGTGATGTTTGGGACCAGAGAACAGATGGAACATGTCCGATACATGGCGGAGATGTTTGGGACCAGAGAACAGATGGAACATGTCCGATACCTGGCGGTGATGTTTGGGACCAGAGAACAGATGGAACATGTCCGATACCTGGCGGTGATGTTTGGGACCAGAGAACAGATGGAACATGTCCGATACCTGGCGGTGATGTTTGGGACCAGAGAACAGATGGAACATGTCCGATACCTGGCGGTGATGTTTGGGACCAGAGAACAGATGGAACATGTCCGATACCTGGCGGTGATGTTTGGGACCAGAGAAAAGATGGAACATGTCCGATACCTGGCGGTGATGTTTGGGACCAGAGAACAAATGGAACATGTCCAATACCTGGCGGTGATGTTTGGGACCAGAGAACAGATGGAACATGTCCGATACCTGGCGGTGATGTTTGGGACCAGAGAACAGATGGAACATGTCCGATACCTGGCGGTGATGTTTGGGACCAGAGAACAGATGGAACATGTCCGATACCTGCCGGTGATGTTTGGGACCAGAGAACAGATGGAACATGTCCGATACCTGGCGGTGATGTTTGGGACCAGAGAACATATGGAACATGTCCGATACCTGGCGGTGATGTTTGGGACCAGAGAACAGATGGAACATGTCCGATACCTGGCGGTGATGTTTGGGACCAGAGAACATATGGAACATGTCCGATACCTGGCGGTGATGTTTGGGACCAGAGAACAGATGGAACATGTCCGATACCTGGCGGTGATGTTTGATGTCGTTTGTCATACTCACTTCCTCATTCCCCCTGTGACACTATAGAGAGCGCTCTGACCTCTATCAAAGGTCAAATTAACAGTCACGTGGTTAAGAGTCGCTAAGGAGAGCAACTATGATTGACCTGCACCTGCTCATTAAAAAACAATTACCAGTCTAGCATGCAAAATGGCAGCCAATATATTTCTGGAGAAAATATAGAATTTTTCGATTTTGATTACCTCAGAGACTGCACTCCAAATGGGACCCTATCCCCTTTATAGTGCACTACTCTGGTCAAAAGTAGTGCACTATAAAGAGAATAGGGTGTCATTTGGGACTGAACCTGAGAGTAGAGACCTTGTCTGACCCTTTACTAAGCACACTACGATTGCTGTAGGGGTGGCAGCTCCAACGCTGATAAATGAGGTTGTAGTCTGGTACACCTCTTAAATGAGCTCTGAATCTATACGTCAATAATCAGGTTGGACCTATAGCTAATGAAGCTTGGCATGACAGGTCTCCTCGATCAATCAGCATCCTCAGAGAAGATCATTCAATTTAAATAACTGAGGTGAGTCTCACTCAGTTTGATGGTTCTCCCTCATTAACACACTACAGTCACAACGGTAAAGGTTTTACTATGACTCAGCACAGGAGAACACACCAGGGTCCCATTCATTTGGCTGTAGTAGGTTAAAGAGGTTAAAGCGGGAGACCACCAAACTGAGTGAATGGGACCCTGGGTGTTTCCATCCACAGTTTGTATGCAAGTAAAGTCATATTCGTGATGGAAACAGGAAGTTCCGGTACAATTTTATAAATGCTGACAGATGATTTTGTTCGTTTCGACATGGTGGGATCTTTTTTTTTTGTGTTGGTAAAATGAATAATGTGAGAAAAAGGGAAACGACTTTATGCACAAATATTGATATAATAACCATCGTATCGAAGTAAGCTTGGAGTCACGTGATGATATGGTGTGTGGTCCTCTCACTACGACTCGGGAAACCATGCAGTTTATTAGGATACAGATGAAATAAGTTATGATGAACTTCGCAGGGTGGTGAAAGGGCACTGGGTTGAGCTTGATGCTCCTTTCCAATAAATACCGAGGGTCTTATTCTGGTGACATGATGATCGATGCCGTTTGACAAATAAAAATATTCTTGCTCTTATCCATAATAACCTGGTCATGTGGACTCACTAACCTACCCGCGCTGTATCTGCCAGCTGTTGGCTAGAGTTCAGTTTCTCATTGGACAAGTTCAGAAAGTCTCTCTGTTTCATTCTGTTTTCTTCTGTTTGGTGCCTAATGAATACGCCCCAGATCTACATAATTTAAAAGTATTATTCAGAATTTAAGTATGTGTGTTGAAAGAGCCAAAGGGGTTGGATTAATGACTCTGCAAAGTGTGGGTGGATTAATGACTCTCTCTCTGCAAAGTGTGGGTGGATTAATGACTCTCTCTGCAAAGTGTGGGTGGATTAATGACTCTGTCTGCAAAGTGTGGGTGGATTAATGACTCTCTCTGCAAAGTGTGGGTGGATTAATGACTCTCTGCAAAGTGTGGGTGGATTAATGACTCTCTCTCTGCAAAGTGTGGGTGGATTAATGACTCTCTGCAAAGTGTGGGTGGATTAATGACTCTCTGCAAAGTGTGGGTGGATTAATGACTCTCTCTCTGCAAAGTGTGGGTGGATTAATGACTCTCTCTGCAAAGTGTGGGTGGATTAATGACTCTCTCTGCAAAGTCGGGCTCAATTTGGTACTTTGAGGTCAGGAGGATATTGTAAAAATGTATTTAAGGTTAGTTACTCTGCAGAGCTGCCTCCAAAACAAGATTCATGACAAAAAAATGCTAAAAACAGCACATCTTAAGGGTAAATTATAGCATATTTTGACTTTGCAACTGGCCCATCTAGCAGAATTCGCTCAGTTCTGCCTCATGGACAAGACTGATCCCAATAAACGTCAACCTGCTTAAGAGGCATTAGAAGAAGACAAAAAATAATATGACCAATTGAATGACATCTATTGTAGGATAAATCAATGTTAGAGTTTACATAGCTGGCCATAAATGGATGTTGCATTTTACTTTATTTGTTGGTATGTAAGGCTTCTTCTAACCCATTGCTTTCTACTACAGAAAAAAAACAGTCCGTCAGATTTCCAGTAATTCCAATTAATTTAATACCCCCCCCTGAGCTTCACGAATAGGACTTGGAAATATGGAAATATAGATTAGCCAAATTGTTTTACCTGAGCATAACCCAAAAACTAAGGACTATGAAATTAGCCGACTCTGTTGTTTATGATTGTGTTGTCATGGAGAACTGATTGGGCTCATTGCTTCCAGTTGAAATAGAAATGATGCTCTCGGGAATGGCATGCTGTGAGCACTACCGAAAAGTGCTTTTTGCATGTGAAAAAAAGTTTATGCCATATGCCGCATTTGCTATAGGCCTATTGTTTGCGTTTTTGTTGGTGACACTTTGATATCTCGATAATTTGCAGCTGCTTGAGTCTATCAAAAGTGCGCGAGTTTGAACAGTTAGGTCCTGACCTGACTTTTTTATTTTATCAGCACGAATTAGATTGATCAATAAAAGCCCCACTCGTGGTCTTCTTAAATTAAACTCATTTTTTGACAGACAGTATGAAGCACAATACCACGCGGGAGATAGGAACGGAGGAACTTTCCACAGGCTGGGATCCGCACTATGCAGCTGTTTTAAGAGCGCATTTTATACTGGCGGTTCGCTGGGGCATATTCATTACGCCGATTCTGTTGCAACCGAAGCAAACCGAACGAAACGGGTCGGGACCTACCTGAATTGGTCCAATAGAAACTCTCGTTTTGCTCTGTGTGCTTCCATTTGGTTCTTAAAAGATAAACGGTTCCTTAATGAATAAACCCCTGGTCGCAAAAACAACCACAATCCGTAAGGCGCAAATAGCTACCTAGTTTCAGTGGTGGAAAAAGTCCTCAATTGTCATACTTGAGTAAAAGTAAAGATACCTTAATAGAAAATGACTCAAGTAAAAGTGAGTCACCCAGTAAAATACTACTTGAGGAAAAGTCTAAAAGTATTTGGTTTTAAATATACTTAACTATCAAAAGTAAATGTAATTGTTAAAATATACTTAAGTATCAAAAGTAAAGTATTAATTATTTCAAATTCGTTATATTAAGCAAACCAGATGGCACAATTGTATTCTTAAAAAAAAAAATGTTTAGGGATAGCCAGGGGCACACTCCAACACTCAGACATAATTTACAAACAAAGCATGTGTGTTTAGTGAGTCCACCAAATCAGAGCCAGTAGGGATGACCAGATGTTCTCTTGATAAATGTGTGAATTTGACAATTTTCCTGTGCTGCTAAGCATTCCAAATGTAACGAGTACTTTTGGGTGTCAGGGAAAATGTGTGGAGTAAAAAGTAGATTATTTCTTTAGGAAGGTAGTGAAGTTGTGAGGACAGACGCTGGGAGACGAGAAGCAAGTAGAGGGAGTGAACATTTAATATATACAGACATGAAACAAAACACGGACAGCGTTTGGACAGGGGAAACATAACGACATTAATGCAGACACGGGGATCAAACTGGGGGAACAGACAAATATAGGGGATGTGATTAAACAGTGATGAAGTCAAGGTGAGTCCTATGAAGCGCTGATGCGCGTAACGATGGTGACAGGTGTGCGTAATGATGCGCCCTCGAGCGCCAGGGAGGGGGAGCGGGAGCAGGCGTGACAGAAGTAAAAGCAAAAGTTGTCAAAAAATATCAATAGTAAAGTAAAGATACTCTTTAAGTAGTACTTTAAAGTATTTTTTTACTTAAGTACTTTACACCACTGTCTAGTTTAGCATACACTGGCTCACTATACTCACCACAGAAGGCAAGGTATACTGTACTACAGTGTGTAGTTACCTGTCCAAAAAAAAGCACACCTGAAAAGCAGTTGCACTCGATAGCCAGTATTGACAGAACTCTACTTTGTAAGGGCCCTCATATCACCGGAGGCAGACTCAGGCTTGTGAGAAATAGAATGAAACGTCAGTGGTTCCAGGCCCTTCTACGCATTCTGATTCTATGGTCGGATCACACCGGAACATTCTCTAGACTGTTGAACGTAATAGAACCCTACTGAAACATACCAATCTCTTTACAGGAACAACTGACCAGACCAGGACAGATGCTTCAAATGCTTGACTAGTATGTAAAGGGACTATGGGAATGTGGGTTTGAGGTTTCAGACGGTTTGAATAGTGTAAAATAGATACTGCACCTTTCCTTTTGGACGGATATTATTAAAAACAATGGATTGATCAACCTTTTACATCAGTAATGTGTCTGTTGAAAAATGAAAAAAAATAAACCCTGGAAAATGTTCAACCGTGGAATGTAAAATCATTATGAAATAAATCTCATTGGTGTGTTATCAAGTTGGTAGTTTTGTCATCATACTGTGCTCATGGAAGGAAGGACTGACTGACTGACTGACTGACTCTCTCTCTCTCTCCCCCTCTCTCCCTCTCTCCCTCTCTCCCTCTCCCATGGGATTAAGCTTTACCATTTTCTGTAGCATTAGCATTGTCTGGTCTTTTTGTGTTGAAAGATTTATTGAATGCGTTCATTCCAAAATGTAAATGTTTTACACCAATGTGGGAAGTAGGCCTAATCTTATAATGAAAAGATCAGAACAAGAGAGAGAAGAGGAGGAGAAGCAGCCTGAAGAAGATGGTGCATATTAAAACACTATGGAAACGTGTCCTGGTCTTTGTAGCTGTAAGCCGTCCTCAGCACCGTCTCTAGGATTAGTTGTCTGTAAGAGTCAACTTCCCTCTCTGTGTTTTTGGCTCCTCTTTTGTTTCTGTGTTGCCTTCACCCCTGTTTCCGTGTTGCCTTAGCCCCTGTTTCCATGTTGCCTTCGCCCCTGTTTCCATGTTGCCTTCGCCCCTGTTTCCGGGTTGCCTTCACCCCTGTTTCCGTGTTACCTTCACCCCTGTTTCCGTGTTGCCTTCGCCCGTTTCCGTGTTGCCTTCGCCCGTTTCTGTGTTGCCTTCGCCCCTGTTTCCGTGTTGCCTTCGCCCCTGTTTCCGTGTTGCCTTCGCCCCTGTTTCCGTGTTGCCTTCGCCCCTGTTTCCGTGTTGCCTTCGCCCCTGTTTCCGTGTTGCCTTCGCCCCTGTTTCCGGGTTGCCTTCGCCCCTGTTTCCGGGTTGCCTTCGCCCCTGTTTCCGGGTTGCCTTCGCCCGTTTCCGTGTTGCCTTCGCCCGTTCGTGTTGCCTTCGCCCCTGTTTCCGTGTTGCCTTCGCCCCTGTTTCCGTGTTGCCTTCGCCCCTGTTTCCGTGTTGCCTTCGCCCCTGTTTCCGTGTTGCCTTCGCCCCTGTTTCCGTGTTGCCTTCGCCCCTGTTTCCGTGTTGCCTTCGCCCCTGTTTCCGGGTTGCCTTCACCCCTGTTTCCGGGTTGCCTTCACCCCTGTTTCCGTGTTACCTTCACCCCTGTTTCCGTGTTGCCTTCGCCCGTTTCCGTGTTGCCTTCGCCCGTTTCCGTGTTGCCTTCGCCCCTGTTTCCGTGTTGCCTTCGCCCCTGTTTCCGTGTTGCCTTCGCCCCTGTTTCCGTGTTGCCTTCGCCCCTGTTTCCGTGTTGCCTTAGCCCCTGTTTCCGTGTTGCCTTCGCCCCTGTTTCCGTGTTACCTTCGCCCCTGTTTCCGTGTTGCCTTCGCCCCTGTTTCCGTGTTGCCTTCGCCCCTGTTTCCGTGTTGCCTTCGCCCCTGTTTCCGTGTTGCCTTCGCCCCTGTTTCCGTGTTGCCTTCGCCCCTGTTTCCGTGTTGCCTTCGCCCCTGTTTCCGTGTTGCCTTCGCCCCTGTTTCCGTGTTGCCTTCGCCCCTGTTTCCGTGTTGCCTTCGCCCCTGTTTCCGTGTTGCCTTCGCCCCTGTTTCCGTGTTGCCTTCGCCCCTGTTTCCGTGTTGCCTTCGCCCCTGTTTCCGTGTTGCCTTCGCCCCTGTTTCCGTGTTGCCTTCGCCCCTGTTTCCGTGTTACCTTCGCCCCTGTTTCCGTGTTACCTTCGCCCCTGTTTCCGTGTTGCCTTCGCCCGTTTCCGTGTTGCCTTCGCCCGTTTCCGTGTTGCCTTCGCCCGTTTCCGTGTTGCCTTCGCCCCTGTTTCCGTGTTGCCTTGGCCCCTGTTTCCGTGTTGCCTTCGCCCCTGTTTCCGTGTTGCCTTCGCCCCCTGTTTCCGTGTTGCCTTCGCCCCCTGTTTCCGTGTTGCCTTCGCCCCTGTTTCCGTGTTGCCTTCGCCCCTGTTTCCGTGTTGCCTTCGCCCCTGTTTCCGTGTTGCCTTCGCCCCTGTTTCCGTGTTGCCTTCGCCCCTGTTTCCGTGTTGCCTTCGCCCCTGTTTCCGTGTTGCCTTCGCCCCTGTTTCCGTGTTGCCTTCGCCCCTGTTTCCGTGTTGCCTTCGCCCCTGTTTCCGTGTTGCCTTCGCCCCTGTTTCCGTGTTGCCTTCGCCCCTGTTTCCGTGTTGCCTTCGCCCCTGTTTCCGTGTTGCCTTCGCCCCTGTTTCTGGGTTGCCTTCACCCCTGTTTCCGTGTTACCTTCACCCCTGTTTCCATGTTGCCTTCGCCCGTTTCCGTGTTGCCTTCGCCCCTGTTTCCGTGTTGCCTTGGCCCCTGTTTCCGTGTTGCCTTCGCCCCTGTTTCCGTGTTGCCTTCGCCCCTGTTTCCGTGTTGCCTTCGCCCCTGTTTCCGTGTTGCCTTCGCCCCTGTTTCCGTGTTGCCTTCGCCCCTGTTTCCGTGTTGCCTTCGCCCCTGTTTCCGTGTTGCCTTCGCCCCTGTTTCCGTGTTGCCTTCGCCCCTGTTTCCGTGTTGCCTTAGCCCCTGTTTCCTTGTTGCCTTAGTCCCTGTTTCCCTGTTTCCGTGTTGCCTTCGTCCCTGTTTACGTGTTGCCTTCACCCCTGTTTCCATGTTGCCTTCGCTCCTGTTTCCATGTAGCCTTCGCCCCTGTATCCCTGTTTCCTTAGTCTCTGCCAGCACTTCCACCTTCCCCTATTTTCCTCTAATCTAATACATTACAAAGTGTTCTGAGCCTTTCTTAGGCCCCATGTCTAGACTGTAACTGAAATACATCAGGAGGGATCTAGCTAGATCTCATAGCTATTTTACCTACCGAGGTTGTTATCTGGACTACTAACTTTCAGTATCCTACATCTCAAGCTTCATCCAACTCCAAAAAGGCGCTCAGAGTTGCAGTGTGAAGCAAAAGAGAGGTCAGCTTACCTTACCCTGAGTGTCCTGTTATCTCTAACACAGACAGGGACCGACGCTGACCGCCTAAGGTTGGACACATGACTCAAACACACCACTCAGAGACGAAGCTGCAGGTGAGGTGAGTAAGCAGGGGTGTGGCCCCAAAAGGCCCCCTAGTCCCTACGTAGTTCACTCCTTTTGACCAGAGTCCTATGGGCCCTGGTCAAAAGTAGTGCGCTTTATAGGGAATAGGGTGCCATTTTGGGACTTAAGTCCAGGATTCTGACAGGCTGGCTGGTTCTATGGGTACGTAGATATAACACACACACACACACACACACACACACACACACACACACACACACATCAAAATACAACTTGCCAAATGAGGACTGATGTAGACTATATAAAAATGTGATTTGATGTTTTCCAGCTTGGCTCAGCCAATTAGCTCGGCACAGCAGTAATTTCACCCAATGAGAGCATGACAATGTCACAGCAGGGTAGAGTAGCTGCTATAATGCAAGGCGTATGGGATACGTCCCAAATGGCACCCTATTTAGTGCACTACTTTTGACCAGAGCACCGTGAAGGCTAGTGGCACTGCAAAGGGATTAGGGTGCCATTGGGGGCGCAGCCAGCCAGCCAGCTAGGCTCATCAGAGTACGAGCAGCTTCATTCTCTTCACATTATCTGAGAGGTTGCTGCCTCTTCGGCTATATAAAGTTAATTGGTCCACAACGGAAAGGCATTTGAAGTCTGTTTCTTTCAAACGAACGCTTCTTCCTTAGGAACGGAGGTTGGTGGTGTAGTCGAGGCCCCACTGTACTGCCGCTGTTTAGCCAAATCCTCTTCTGGAGGTAATGAGATGTGGCGTGAACTGAACCCTCTCTCTCTCTCGCTCTCTCTCTCCTGATGAGATGTTGGTTTGGTTCCGACAGGGTGCGTGAAATCTCATCTCATCAGGTTCTTATGCAAATGAAAGTGTTTGCAGAGAGAGAGAGAGAGAGAGTTTTTCTCAAACTACACCTCTATGAACAGTTGCTTTGAGACTACATGAGAACTGGAGGTGAGGTCTGTCACCTTGCAAGTTACATCTCACACCTCTACACCTTGCAAGTTACATCTCACACCTCTACACCTTGCAAGTTACATCTCACACCTCTACATCTCTACACCTCTTACTGTAAAGACCTTGAACGTGTTTTGTTGTTGTCTTTTTTAGGGCAGATAACATGAGAACTGGATGCCTGCAGTTGTTCTTCAGTGCCTTCAGAAAGTCTTCACATCCCTTGACGTTTTCCACGGTGTTGTATTATAGCTGGAATTTAAAATGGATTCAATTGAGATTTTTGGGGTCACTGGCCTACACACAATACCCGATAATGTCAAAGTGGAATTTAAAATGAAAAGCTGAAATGTCTTAAGTCAATAAGTATTCAACCCCTTTGTTATGGCAAGCTTCAATGAGTTCAGGAGTAAAAATGTACTTAACAAGTCACATAATAAGTTGCATGGACTCACTCTGTGTGCAATAATAGTGGTTAACATTATGTTTTAATGACTACCTCATTTCTGTACCCCACACATACAATTATCTGTAAGGTCCCTCAGTCGAGCAGTGAATTTCAAACACAGATTAAATCACAAAGACCAGGGAGGTTTTCCAATGCGTCGCAAAGAAGGGCTCCTATTGGTAAATGTTTTTTTTTTTTTAAAGCAGACATCGAATATCCCTTTGAGCATGGTGACATTATTAATTACACTTTGGATGGTGTACCAATACACCCAGTCACTACAAAGATACAGGCGTCCTTCCCAACTGAGTTGCTGGGGAGGAAGAAACTGCTCAGGGATTTCACCATGAAGCCAATGGTGACTTTAAAATAGTTACAGAGTTTAATGGCTGTGATAGGAGAAAACTGAGGATGGATCAACATCATTGTAGTTACTCCTCAATACTAACCTAATTGACAGAGAGAAAATAAGGAAGCCTGTACAGAATAAAAATATTTTGCAACAAGGCACTAAAGTAATTCTGCAAAAAACGCAATAAACTTTTTTTCCTGAATACAAAGTGTTATGTTTGGTGCAAATCCAAATACAACACATTACTGAGTACTACTCTCCAAAATGTCAAGCATAGTGGTGGCTGCATCATGTTATGGGTATGCTTGTAATTGTTAAGGACTGCAGAGTTTTTCAGGATAAAAAAAGAAACGGAATGGCGCTAAGCACAGGCAAAATCCTAGAGGAAAACCTGGTTCAGTCTGCTTTTCACCAGACACTGGGAGATGAATTCATCTTTTAGCAGGACAATAACCTGAAACACAAGGCCAAATCTACACTGGAGTTGCTTACCAAGAAGACAGTGAATGTTCCTGAGTGGTGTAGTTACAGTTTTCACTTAAATCTGCTTGAAAATCTATGGCAAGACTTGAAGATTGTCTAGCAATGATCATGACCAATTTGACAGAGCTTGAAGAATCTTGAAAATAATAATTGGCAAATGTTGCACAATCCAGCTCTTAGAGACTTACCCAGAAAGACACAGCTGTAATCGCTGCCAAAGGTGATTCTAACAAGTATTGACTCAGGGGGTTGAATACTTATCTAATCGAGATATATTAATGTTTATTTTCATTCTTCTTTTTTTTTAATGGTTAGAATTTTTCTTGATTCATGCGTGATTCGGACGGACCAGTCATCAGCACTATCTTCAGTGCCTCTATTCACTTTACCCCTGATTGTATGCATATAACTACCTCATCTATCACTGATATCGTTATTGATATTGTTCTTGTACATACTGTATATTATTGTATTTATATTGAGACTATCTATCTCTGATATTGCTACGATGCAAGTAACCATTTTCGCTGTACCGTTTAAACCTTCTGTAGAGATCCATCCACTTAGCAAGATGTGGCTGGGTGTTATAGCATTTATTTCACATGACCCATCAATTTAGACAAGTGTGTCTGGGTAAGCGTCATCTAATATTTATAAAATATTTTTATCTAGACACTTTCTGTTTACCTGGAATTTGTCCTTATTGTAGGCTACTACTTTTACCACTTAGCACATGACCTCACATGTGAATACTTAAAGAGATGGGTGGGGCTAAGGCTAAAGAGGGTGTGAACGATGCTGAATGGGTGTAGACAAAGAAGAGCTCTCCAGTAGGTGTACCCAAACGTTCAAGGGGCCATTTTCTCAAAAGTGAGGTTACAAGTTGATCAACTTTCAAAGCAGAATAACTTTCCCATTGTTCCTCAACTGTAGTGTATGATATACCATTTTGTAGCTCTGAATCTCTACTTTTATCCAATGTAAAAAAAAACACAATTTCAAATTTTGTAACATAAGACCGATTTGAGCCGGTCGGTCACATATTGGGATGTCAAGATCACAGGTAACATTACACCTCTAGACCTTACAGGTAACATTACACCTCTAGACCTTACAGGTAACATTACACCTCTAGACCTTACAGGTAACATTACACCTCTACACCTTACAGGTAACATTACACCTCTACACCTTACAGGTAACATTACACCTCTAGACCTTACAGGTAACATTACAACTCTAGACCTTACAGGTAACATTACACCTCTACACCTTACAGGTAACATTACACCTTACAGGTAACATTACACCTCTAGACCTTACAGGTAACATTACACCTCTAGACCTTTCAGGTAACATTACACCTTACAGGTAACATTACACCTCTACACCTTACAGGTAACATTACACCTCTAGACCTTACAGGTAACATTACACCTCTACACCTTACAGGTAACATTACACCTCTAGACCTTACAGGTAACATTACACCTCTAGATCTTACAGGTAACATTACACCTCTACACCTTACAGGTAACATTACACCTCTACACCTTACAGGTAACATTACACCTCTACACCTTACAGGTAACATTACACCTCTAGACCTTACAGGTAACATTACACCTCTAGACCTTACAGGTAACATTACACCTCTACACCTTACAGGTAACATTACACCTCTACACCTTACAGGTAACATTACACCTCTAGACCTTACAGGTAACATTACACCTCTAGACCTTACAGGTAACATTACACCTCTAGACCTTACAGGTAACATTACACATCTACACCTTACAGGTAACATTACACCTCTACACCTTACAGGTAACATTACACCTCTGGACCTTACAGGTAACATTACACCTCTAGACCTTACAGGTAACATTACACCTCTAGACCTTACAGGTAACATTACACCTCTAGACCTTACAGGTAACATTACACCTCTACACCTTACAGGTAACATTACACCTCTAGACCTTACAGGTAACATTACACCTCTAGACCTTACAGGTAACATTACACCTCTACACCTTACAGGTAACATTACACCTCTAGACCTTACAGGTAACATTACACCTCTAGACCTTACAGGTAACATTACACCTCTACACCTTACAGGTAACATTACACCTTACAGGTAACATTACACCTCTACACCTTACAGGTAACATTACACCTCTAGACCTTACAGGTAACATTACACCTCTAGACCTTACAGGTAACATTACACCTCTACACCTTACAGGTAACATTACACCTCTAGACCTTACAGGTAACATTACACCTCTACACCTTACAGGTAACATTACACCTCTAGACCTTACAGGTAACATTACACCTCTACACCTTACAGGTAACATTACACCTCTACACCTTACAGGTAACATTACACCTCTAGACCTTACAGGTAACATTACACCTTACAGGTAACATTACACCTCTAGACCTTACAGGTAACATTACACCTCTGGACCTTACAGGTAACATTACACCTCTAGACCTTACAGGTAACATTACACCTCTACACCTTACGGTAACATTACACCTCTACACCTTACAGGTAACATTACACCTCTACACCTTACAGGTAACATTACACCTCTACACCTTACAGGTAACATTACACCTCTAGACCTTACAGGTAACATTACACCTCTACACCTTACGGTAACATTACACCTCTAGACCTTACAGGGTAACATTACACCTCTACACCTTACAGGTAACATTACACCTCTAGACCTTACAGGTAACATTACACCTCTACACCTTATAGGTAACATTACACCTCTACACCTTACAGGTAACATTACACCTCTACACCTTACAGGTAACATTACACCTCTAGACCTTACAGGTAACATTACACCTCTAGACCTTACAGGTAACATTACACCTCTACACCTTACAGGTAACATTACACCTTACAGGTAACATTACACCTCTAGACCTTACAGGTAACATTACACCTCTAGACCTTACAGGTAACATTACACCTCTAGACCTTACAGGTAACATTACACCTCTAGACCTTACAGGTAACATTACACCTCTACACCTTACAGGTAACATTACACCTCTACACCTTACAGGTAACATTACACCTTACAGGTAACATTACACCTCTAGACCTTACAGGTAACATTACACCTCTAGACCTTACAGGTAACATTACACCTCTACACCTTACAGGTAACATTACACCTTACAGGTAACATTACACCTCTACACCTTACAGGTAACATTACACCTCTAGACCTTACAGGTAACATTACACCTCTACACCTTACAGGTAACATTACACCTTACAGGTAACATTACACCTCTACACCTTACAGGTAACATTACACCTCTAGACCTTACAGGTAACATTACACCTCTACACCTTACAGGTAACATTACACCTCTAGACCTTACAGGTAACATTACACCTCTACACCTTACAGGTAACATTACACCTTACAGGTAACATTACACCTCTACACCTTACAGGTAACATTACACCTCTACACCTTACAGGTAACATTACACCTCTACACCTTACAGGTAACATTACACCTCTACACCTTACAGGTAACATTACACCTCTACACCTTACAGGTAACATTACACCTCTACACCTTACAGGTAACATTACACCTCTAGACCTTACAGGTAACATTACACCTCTACACCTTACAGGTAACATTACACCTCTACACCTTACAGGTAACATTACACCTCTACACCTTACAGGTAACATTACACCTCTAGACCTTACAGGTAACATTACACCTCTACACCTTACAGGTAACATTACACCTCTACACCTTACAGGTAACATTACACCTCTACACCTTACAGGTAACATTACACCTCTACACCTTACAGGTAACATTACACCTCTAGACCTTACAGGTAACATTACACCTCTACACCTTACAGGTAACATTACACCTCTAGACCTTACAGGTAACATTACACCTCTACACCTTACAGGTAACATTACACCTCTACATCTTACAGGTAACATTACACCTCTACACCTTACAGGTAACATTACACCTCTAGACCTTACAGGTAACATTACACCTCTAGACCTTACAGGTAACATTACACCTCTACACCTTACAGGTAACATTACACCTCTACACCTTACAGGTAACATTACACCTCTAGACCTTACAGGTAACATTACACCTCTAGACCTTACAGGTAACATTACACCTCTAGACCTTACAGGTAACATTACACCTCTAGACCTTACAGGTAACATTACACCTCTACACCTTACAGGTAACATTACACCTCTAGACCTTACAGGTAACATTACACCTCTAGACCTTACAGGTAACATTACACCTCTACACCTTACAGGTAACATTACACCTTACAGGTAACATTACACCTCTAGACCTTACAGGTAACATTACACCTTACAGGTAACATTACACCTCTAGACCTTACAGGTAACATTACACCTCTAGACCTTACAGGTAACATTACACCTCTGGACCTTACAGGTAACATTACACCTCTACACCTTACAGGTAACATTACACCTCTAGACCTTACAGGTAACATTACACCTTACAGGTAACATTACACCTCTACACCTTACAGGTAACATTACACCTCTACACCTTACAGGTAACATTACACCTCTAGACCTTACAGGTAACATTACACCTTACAGGTAACATTACACCTCTACACCTTACAGGTAACATTACACCTCTAGACCTTACAGGTAACATTACACCTCTAGACCTTACAGGTAACATTACACCTCTACACCTTACAGGTAACATTACACCTCTACACCTTACAGGTAACATTACACCTCTAGACCTTACAGGTAACATTACACCTCTAGACCTTACAGGGTAACATTACACCTCTACACCTTACAGGTAACATTACACCTCTACACCTTACAGGTAACATTACACCTCTAGACCTTACAGGTAACATTACACCTCTAGACCTTACAGGTAACATTACACCTCTAGACCTTACAGGTAACATTACACCTCTAGACCTTACAGGTAACATTACACCTCTACACCTTACAGGTAACATTACACCTCTACACCTTACAGGTAACATTACACCTCTAGACCTTACAGGTAACATTACACCTCTAGACCTTACAGGTAACATTACACCTCTAGACCTTACAGGTAACATTACACCTCTACACCTTACAGGTAACATTACACCTCTACACCTTACAGGTAACATTACACCTCTACACCTTACAGGTAACATTACACCTCTAGACCTTACAGGTAACATTACACCTCTACACCTTACAGGTAACATTACACCTCTAGACCTTACAGGTAACATTACACCTTACAGGTAACATTACACCTCTAGACCTTACAGGTAACATTACACCTCTAGACCTTACAGGTAACATTACACCTTACAGGTAACATTACACCTCTACACCTTACAGGTAACATTACACCTCTAGACCTTACAGGTAACATTACACCTCTACACCTTACAGGTAACATTACACCTCTAGACCTTACAGGTAACATTACACCTTACAGGTAACATTACACCTCTAGACCTTACAGGTAACATTACACCTCTAGACCGTACAGGTAACATTACACCTTACAGGTAACATTACACCTCTAGACCTTACAGGTAACATTACACCTCTACACCTTACAGGTAACATTACACCTTACAGGTAACATTACACCTCTAGACCTTACAGGTAACATTACACCTTACAGGTAACATTACACCTCTAGACCTTACAGGTAACATTACACCTCTGGACCTTACAGGTAACATTACACCTCTAGACCTTACAGGTAACATTACACCTCTACACCTTACAGGTAACATTACACCTCTACACCTTACAGGTAACATTACACCTCTACACCTTACAGGTAACATTACACCTCTACACCTTACAGGTAACATTACACCTCTAGACCTTACAGGTAACATTACACCTCTAGACCTTACAGGTAACATTACACCTCTACACCTTACAGGTAACATTACACCTCTAGACCTTACAGGTAACATTACACCTCTACACCTTACAGGTAACATTACACCTCTACACCTTACAGGTAACATTACACCTCTAGACCTTACAGGTAACATTACACCTCTAGACCTTACAGGTAACATTACACCTCTACACCTTACAGGTAACATTACACCTCTACACCTTACAGGTAACATTACACCTCTAGACCTTACAGGTAACATTACACCTCTACACCTTACAGGTAACATTACACCTCTAGACCTTACAGGTAACATTACACCTCTACACCTTACAGGTAACATTACACCTCTACACCTTACAGGTAACATTACACCTCTACACCTTACAGGTAACATTACACCTCTACACCTTACAGGTAACATTACACCTCTACACCTTACAGGTAACATTACACCTCTACACCTTACAGGTAACATTACACCTCTACACCTTACAGGTAACATTACACCTCTGGACCTTACAGGTAACATTACACCTCTACACCTTACAGGTAACATTACACCTCTAGACCTTACGGGTAACATTACACCTCTACACCTTACAGGTAACATTACACCTCTACACCTTACAGGTAACATTACACCTCTACACCTTACAGGTAACATTGCACCTCTAGACCTTACGGGTAACATTACACCTCTACACCTTACGGGTAACATTACACCTCTGGACCTTACGGGTAACATTACACCTCTGCACCTTACAGGTAACATTACACCTCTGCACCTTACGGTAACATTACACCTCTACACCTTACAGGTAACATTACACCTCTAGACCTTACAGGTAACATTACACCTCTAGACCTTACAGGTAACATTACACCTCTACACCTTACAGGTAACATTACACCTCTAGACCTTACAGGTAACATTACACCTCTAGACCTTACAGGTAACATTACACCTCTAGACCTTACAGGGTAACATTACACCTCTAGACCTTACGGGTAACATTACACCTCTGGACCTTACAGGTAACATTACACCTCTACACCTTACAGGGTAACATTACACCTCTAGACCTTACGGGTAACATTACACCTCTAGACCTTACAGGTAACATTACACCTCTACACCTTACAGGTAACATTACCCTGCACCTTACAGGTAACATTACACCTCTAGACCTTACAGGTAACATTACACCACCTTACAGGTAACATTACACCTCTAGACCTTACAGGTAACATTACACCTCTAGACCTTACGGGTAACATTACACCTCTAGACCTTACAGGTAACATTACACCTCTACACCTTACAGGTAACATTACACCTCTAGACCTTACGGGTAACATTACACCTTACAGGTAACATTACACCTCTACACCTTACAGGTAACATTACACCTCTACACCTTACGGTTAACATTACACCTCTGGACCTTACGGGTAACATTACACCTTACAGGTAACATTACACCTCTACACCTTACAGGTAACATTACACCTCTAGACCTTACGGTAACATTACACCCTCTAGACCTTACGGTAACATTACACCTCTACACCTTACGGGTAACATTACACCTCTACACCTTACAGGTAACATTACACCTCTGGACCTTACAGGTAACATTACACCTCTAGACCTTACAGGTAACATTACACCTCTACACCTTACGGGTAACATTACACCTCTACACCTTACAGGTAACATTACACCTCTAGACCTTACAGGTAACATTACACCTCTACACCTTACAGGTAACATTACACCTCTAGACCTTACAGGTAACATTACACCTCTGGACCTTACAGGTAACATTACACCTCTACACCTTACAGGTAACATTACACCTCTACGACCTTACAGGTAACATTACACCTCTGGACCTTACAGGTAACATTACACCTCTGGACCTTACAGGTAACATTACACCTCTAGACCTTACAGGTAACATTACACCTCTACACCTTACAGGTAACATTACACCTCTACACCTTACAGGTAACATTACACCTCTGCACCTTACGGGTAACATTACACCTCTGGACCTTACGGGTAACATTACACCTCTAGACCTTACAGGTAACATTACACCTCTAGACCTTACAGGTAACATTACACCTCTACAGGTAACATTACACCTCTAGACCTTACAGGTAACATTACACCTCTACACCTTACAGGTAACATTACACCTCTAGACCTTACAGGGTGACATCCTCTACACCTTACAGGTAACATTACACCTCTAGACCTTACGCAGGTAACATTACACCTCTACACCTTACAGGTAACATTACACCTCTACACCTTACAGGTAACATTACACCTCTGGACCTTACAGGTAACATTACACCTCTAGACCTTACAGGTAACATTACACCTCTAGACCTTACAGGTAACATTACACCTCTAGACCTTACAGGTAACATTACACCTTACAGGTAACATTACACCTCTAGACCTTACAGGTAACATTACACCTCTAGACCTTACAGGTAACATTACACCTCTACACCTTACAGGTAACATTACACCTCTAGACCTTACAGGTAACATTACACCTCTAGACCTTACAGGTACATTACACCTTAGACTACAGGTAACATTACACCTCTAGACCTTACAGGTAACATTACACCTCTAGACCTTACAGGTAACATTACACCTCTAGACCTTACAGGTAACATTACACCTCTACACCTTACAGGTAACATTACACCTCTACACCTTACGGGTAACATTACACCTCTAGACCTTACAGGTAACATTACACCTCTACACCTTACGGTAACATTACACCTCTACACCTTACAGGTAACATTACCCTCTAGACCTTACAGGTAACATTACACCTCTAGACCTTACGGGTAACATTACACCTCTAGACCTTACAGGTAACATTACACCTCTACACCTTACAGGTAACATTACACCTCTACACCTTACAGGTAACATTACACCTCTACACCTTACGGGTAACATTACACCTCTACACCTTACAGGTAACATTACACCTCTGCACCTTACAGGTAACATTACACCTCTAGACCTTACAGGTAACATTACACCTCTAGACCTTACAGGTAACATTACACCTCTACACCTTACAGGTAACATTACACCTCTACACCTTACGGGTAACATTACACCTCTAGACCTTACGGGTAACATTACACCTCTAGACCTTACGGTAACATTACACCTCTAGACCTTACGGGTAACATTACCTCTGGACCTTACAGGTAACATTACACCTCTGGACCTTACAGGTAACATTACACCTCTAGACCTTACGGGTAACATTACCTCTGACCTTCGGGTGACATTACCTCTACACCTTACAGGTGACATTACACCCTCTCAGGAACATACACCTTACGGGTAACATTACACCTCTGGACCTTACAGGTAACATTACACCTCTACACCTTACAGGTAACATTACACCTCTAGACCTTGCAGGTAACATTACACCTCTAGACCTTACAGGTAACATTACACCTCTACACCTTACAGGTAACATTACACCTCTAGACCTTACGGTAACATTACACCTCTAGACCTTACGGGTAACATTACACCTCTGACCTTACGGGTGACATTACACCTCTGCACCTTACGGGTGACATTACACCTCTGGACCTTACAGGGTGACATTACACCTCTGGACCTTACGGGTAACATTACACCTCTAGACCTTACGGGTAACATTACACCTCTGCACCTTACGGGGTAACATTACACCTCTAGACCTTACGGGTAACATTACACCTCTAGACCTTACGGGTAACATTACACCTTACGGGTAACATTACACCTCTACACCTTACAGGTAACATTACACCTCTACACCTTACGGGTAACATTACACCTCTGGACCTTACGGGTGACATTACACCTCTGGACCTTACGGGTGACATTACACCTCTGCACCTTACAGGGTGACATTACACCTCTAGACCTTACGGGTAACATTACACCTCTGCACCTTACGGGTAACATTACACCTCTGCACCTTACAGGGTAACATTACACCTCTGGACCTTACGGGTAACATTGCACCTTACGGGTAACATTACACCTTACGGGTAACATTACACCTCTGGACCTTACGGGTAACATTACACCTCTAGACCTTACAGGTTAACATTACACCTCTAGACCTTACAGGTAACATTACACCTCACCTTACGGGGTGACATTACACCTCTAAACCTTACGGGTGACATTACACCTCTACACCTTACGGGTAACATTACACCTCTACACCTTACGGGTAACATTACACCTCTACACCTTACAGGTAACATTACACCTCTAGACCTTACGGGTAACATTACACCTTACAGGTAACATTGCACCAGACCTTACGGGTAACATTACACCTCTGGACCTTACAGGTAACATTGCACCTCTAGACCTTACGGGTAACATTGCACCTCTAGACCTTACGGGTAACATTACACCTCTAGACCTTACGGGTAACGTTACACCTCTAGACCTTACGGGTGACATTACACCTCTACACCTTGCAGGTAACACTCTACACCTTACAGGTAACATTACACCTCTGGACCTTACAGGTAACATTACACCTCTGGACCTTACGGGTAACATTACACCTCTAGACCTTACGGGTGACATTACACCTCTGGACCTTACGGGTAACATTACACCTCTGGACCTTACGGGTAACATTGCACCTCTGGACCTTGCGGGTGACATTACACCTCTGGACCTTACGGGTAACATTACACCTCTGGACCTTACAGGTGACATTGCACCTCTGGACCTTACGGGTGACATTACACCTCTGGACCTTACGGTAACATTACACCTCTGGACCTTACGGGTGACATTGCACCTCTACACCTTACGGGTGACATTGCACCTCTAGACCTTACGGGTAACATTACGCCTCTGGACCTTACGGGTAACATTACACCTCTAGACCTTACGGGTAACATTACACCTCTGGACCTTACAGGTAACATTACACCTCTACACCTTACAGGTAACATTACACCTCTGGACCTTACAGGGTAACATTACACCTCTAGACCTTACGGGTAACATTACACCTCTAGACCTTACAGGTAACATTACACCTTACAGGTAACATTACACCTCTGGACCTTACGGGTAACATTACACCTCTACACCTTACAGGTAACATTACACCTCTAGACCTTACGGGTAACATTACACCTCTACACCTTACGGTAACATTACACCTCTAGACCTTACGGGTAACATTACACCTCTAGACCTTACGGGTAACATTACACCTCTGGACCTTACGGGTGACATTACACCTCTACACCTTACAGGTAACATTACACCTCTGGACCTTACAGGTAACATTACACCTCTGGACCTTACGGGTAACATTACACACCTTACAGGTAACATTACACCTCTACACCTTACAGGTGACATTGCACCTCTAGACCTTACAGGTGACATTACACCTCTAGACCTTACGGGTAACATTACACCTCTGGACCTTACGGGTGACATTACACCTCTACACCTTACGGGTAACATTACACCTCTACACCTTACGGGTAACATTACACCTCTGCACCTTACAGGTAACATTACACCTCTGGACCTTACAGGTGACATTACACCTTACGGAGTGACATTGCACCTCTGGACCTTACGGGTAACATTACACCTTACAGGTGACATTACACCTCTGGACCTTTACAGGTAACATTACACCTCTAGACCTTACAGGTAACATTGCACACCTCTAGACCTTACAGGTAACATTACACCTCTAGACCTTACGGGTAACATTACACCTCTAGACCTTACGGGTAACATTACACCTCTACACCTTACCGGTAACATTACACCTCTACACCTTACGGGTAACATTACACCTCTTCACCCTACGGTAACATTACACCTCTACACCTTACAGGTAACATTACACCTCTAGACCTTACAGGTAACATTACACCTCTAGACCTTACAGGTAACATTACACCTCTGGACCTTACAGGTAACATTACACCTCTAGACCTTACAGGTAACATTACACCTCTGCACCTTACAGGTAACATTACACCTCTACACCTTGCAGGTAACATTACACCTCTAGACCTTACAGGTAACATTACACCTCGACCTTACAGGTAACATTACACCTCTAGACCTTAAAGGTAACATTACACCTCTAGACCTTACAGGTAACATTACACCTCTACACCTTACAGGTAACATTACACCTCTGGACCTTACAGGTAACATTACACCTCTACACCTTACAGGTAACATTACACCTCTGGACCTTACAGGTAACATTACACCTCTAGACCTTAAAGGTAACATTACACCTTACAGGTAACATTACACCTCTAGACCTTACAGGTAACATTACACCTCTACACCTTACAGGTAACATTACACCTCTGGACCTTACAGGTAACATTACACCTCTAGACCTTACGGGTAACATTACACCTCTACACCTTACGGGTAACATTACACCTCTAGACCTTACAGGTAACATTACACCTTGCACGGGTGACATTACACCTCTAGACCTTACGGTAACATTACACCTTACCGGTGACATTACACCTCTGGACCTTACGGGTAACATTACACCTCTACACCTTACGGGTAACATTACACCTCTAAACCTTACAGGTAACATTACACCTCTACACCTTACGGGTAACATTACACCTCTACACCTTACGGGTGACATTACACCTCTACACCTTACAGGGTGACATTACACCTCTAGACCTTACGGGTGACATTACACCTCTACACCTTACAGGTAACATTACACCTTACAGGTGACATTACACCTCTAGACCTTGCGGGTGACATTACACCTCTACACCTTACGGGTAACATTACACCTCTACACCTTACGGAACATTACACCTTACGGGTAACATTACACCTCTAGCACCTTACGGGTAACATTACACCTCTACACCTTGCGGGTGACATTACACCTCTACACCTTACCGGGTAACATTACACCTCTGGACCTTACGGGTAACATTACACCTCTACGGCACCTTACAGGGTAACATTACACCTCTAGACCTTACGGGTGACATTACACCTCTACACCTTACGGGTAACATTACACCTCTACACCTTACGGGTAACATTACACCTCTACACCTTACGGTGACATTACCTCTACACCTTACGGGTGACATTGCACCTCTGGACCTTACGGGTGACATTGCACCTCTACACCTTACGGGTGACATTGCACCTTACGGGTGACATTACACCTCTGGACCTTACGGGTAACATTGCACCTCTGCACCTTACGGGTGACATTGCACCTCTGGACCTTACCGATGACATTGCACCTCTGGACCTTACGGGTAACATTACACCTCTGCACCTTACGGGTGACATTGCACCTCTAGACCTTACGGGTAACATTACACCTCTACACCTTACGGGTAACATTACACCTCTACACCTTACGGGTAACATTACACCTCTACACCTTACGGGTGACGTTACACCTCTGGACCTTACGGGTAACATTACACCTCCTACGGGTAACATTACACCTCTGGACCTTACGGGTGACATTACACCTCTGGACCTTGCGGGTGACATTACACCTCTACACCTTACGGGTAACATTACACCTCTGCACCTTACGGGTAACATTGCACCTCTACACCTTACGGGTGACATTCACCTTACGGGTGACATTACACCTCTGGACCTTACGGGTGACATTGCACCTCTGGACCTTACGGGTGACATTACACCTCTAGACCTTACGGGTGACATTACACCTCCTGGACCTTGCGGGTAACATTGCACCTCTGGACCTTACGGGTAACATTGCACCTCTGGACCTTACCGGTAACATTACACCTCTGGACCTTGCGGGGTAACATTACACCTCTACACCTTACGGGTGACATTACACCTCTGGACCTTACGGGTGACATTGCACCTCTGGACCTTACGGGTAACATTACACCTCTGGACCTTACGGGTAACATTGCACCTCTGCACCTTACGGGTAACATTACACCTCTGGACCTTACGGGTGACATTACACCTCTGCACCTTACGGGTGACATTGCACCTCTGCACCTTACGGGTGACATTGCACCTCTGGACCTTACGGGTGACATTACACCTCTGGACCTTACGGGTGACATTACACCTCTACGACCTTGCGGGTGACATTACACCTCTACGCCTTACGGGTAACATTACACCTCTAGACCTTGCGGGTGACATTACGCACCTTACGGGTGACATTACACCTCTGGACCTTAGGGTAACATTACACCTCTGGACCTTACGGGTAACATTACACCTCTAGACCTTACGGGTAACATTACACCTCTACACCTTACAGGTAACATTACACCTCTGGACCTTACAGGTAACATTACACCTCTAGACCTTACGGTAACATTACACCTCTGGACCTTACAGGTAACATTGCACCTCTACACCTTACGGGTAACATTACACCTCTAGACCTTACAGGTAACATTTCACCTCTGGACCTTACGGGTAACATTACACCTCTACACCTTACGGGTAACATTACACCTCTGGACCTTACGGGTGACATTACACCTTACGGGTAACATTACACCTCTGGACCTTACGGGTAACATTGCACCTTCGGGTAACATTACACCTCTAGACCTTACGGGTAACATTACACCTTACGGGTAACATTACACCTCTAGACCTTACGGGTAACATTACACCTTACAGGTAACATTACACCTCTAGACCTTACGGGTAACATTACACCTCTGGACCTTACAGGTAACATTACACCTCTACACCTTACAGGGTAACATTACACCTCTAGACCTTACGGGTAACATTACACCTCTGGACCTTGCAGGTAACATTACACCTCTACACCTTACGGTAACATTACACCTCTACACCTTACAGGTAACATTACACCTCCTGGACCTTACAGGTAACATTACACCTCTACACCTTACAGGTAACATTACACCTCTGGACCTTACGGTAACATTACACCTCTAGACCTTACAGGTAACATTACACCTCTAGACCTTACGGGTAACATTACACCTCTAGACCTTACGGGTAACATTACACCTCTAGACCTTGCGGTAACATTACACCTCTGGACCTTACAGGTAACATTGCACCTCTGGACCTTACGGGTAACATTGCACCTCTAGACCTTACGGGTGACATTACACCTCTGGACCTTACGGGTAACATTACACCTCTGGACCTTACGGGTAAACATTACACCTCTACACCTTACGGTTAACATTACACCTCTAGACCTTACAGGTAACATTACACCTCTCATTCCCTCTAGACCTTACGGGTAACATTACACCTCTACACCTTACGGTAACATTACACCTCTAGACCTTACGGGTAACATTACACCTCTACACCTTACGGGTAACATTACACCTCTAGACCTTACGGTAACATTACACCTCTAGACCTTACGGTAACATTACCCTTCCGGTGCGTTACACCTCTAGACCTTACGGGTAACATTACCCCTCTACACCTTACAGGTAACATTACACCTCTAGACCTTACAGGTAACATTACACCTCTACACCTTACGGGTGACATTACACCTCTAGACCTTACGGTAACTTACACCTTACGGGTAACATTGCACCTCTGGACCTTACGGTAACATTACACCTCTGCACCTTCGGGTAACATTACACCTCTGGACCTTACGGGTAACATTGCACCTCTACACCTTACGGTGACATTACACCTCTAGACCTTACGGTAACGTTACACCTCTGGACCTGCTTCGGGTAACATTACACCTCTGGACCTTCGGGTGACATTACACCTCTGGACCTTACGGTTGACATTACACCTCTGGACCTTACGGGTGACATTTCGCCTCTGCACCTTACGGGTGACATTGCACCTCTGGACCTTACGGGTGACATTGCACCTCTGGACCTCGGTGACATTACCTCTGCACCTTACGGGTGACATTGCACCTCTGACCTTAGTGACATTGCACCTCTGGACCTTACGTGACATTCACCTCTACACCTTACGGTACGTTGCACCTCTGGACCTTACGGTGACATTGCCCTTACGGGTGACATTACGCCTCTGACCTTACGGGTGACATTGCACCTCTGCACCTTACGGGTGACATTGCACCTTACGGGTGACATTACGCCTCTGGACCTTGCGGGTGACATTGCACCTCTGCACCTTACGGATACATTTCGCCTCTGGACCTTCGGTGACGTTGCACTTGCCTTACGGTGACGTTGCGCCTCTGGACCTTGCGGGTGACGTTACACCTCTACGCCTTACGGGTGACATTGCACCTCTGACCTTACGGGTAACATTGCGCCTCTGCGCCTTGCGGGTGACGTTACCCCTCTGGACCTTACGGGTGACGTTGCACCTCTGCACCTTACGGGTGACATTGCACCTCTGGACCTTACGGGTGACATTGCACCTCTGGACCTTGCGGGTGACATTGCACCTCTACCCTTACGGTGCGTTGCACCTCTGCACCTTACGGGTGACATTGCACCTCTGGCCTTCGGGTAACATTACACCTCTGCACCTTGCGGGTGACATTGCACCTCTGGACCTTACGGGTGACGTTGCACCTCTGGACCTTACGGGTGACGTTGCACCTCTGACCTTACGGGTGACATTGCACCTTACGGGTGACGTTGCACCTCTGGACCTTGCGGGTGACATTGCACCTCTGGACCTTACGGGTAACATTGCACCTTACGGGTAACATTACACCTCTGGACCTTGCGGGTAACATTGCACCTCTGGACCTTACGGGTGACATTACACCTTACGGGTAACATTGCACCTCTAGACCTTCGGGTGACATTACACCTCTAGACCTTACGGGTAACATTACACCTTACCGGGTGACATTCACCTCTGGACCTTACGGGTAACGTTACACCTCTACGACCTTACGGTAACATTACACCTCTGGACCTTACGGGTAACATTGCACCTCTAGACCTTACGGGTGACATTGCACCTCTGGACCTTACGGGTGACATTACACCTCTGGACCTTACGGGTAACATTACACCTCTGGACCTTACGGGTGACATTACACCTCTGGACCTTGCGGTGACATTAACACACCTTACGGGTAACATTACACCTCTGACCTTACGGGTGACATTGCACCTCTACACCTTACGGGTGACATTACACCTCTGGACCTTACAGGTTAACATTACACCTCTAGACCTTACGGTAACATTACACCTCTAGACCTTACGGGTAACATTACACCTCTACACGCTTACGGGTAACATTACACCTCTAGACCTTACAGGTAACATTACACCTCTAGACCTTACAGGTAACATTACACCTTACAGGGTAAATTACACCTCTACACCTTACGGGTAACATTACACCTCTACACCTTACAGGTAACATTACACCTCTGGACCTTACGGGTGACATTACACCTCTGGACCTTACGGGTAACATTACACCTCTACACCTTACCGGGTGACATTGCACCTCTGGACCTTGCGGGTAACATTACACCTCTAGACCTTACAGGGTGACATTACACCTCTGGACCTTACAGGTAACATTGCACCTCTGGACCTTACGGGTAACATTACACCTCTAGACCTTACGGGTAACATTACACCTCTACACCTTACGGTAACATTACACCTCTACACCTTACAGGTAACATTGCACCTCTGACCTTACAGGCTGACATTACACCTCTGGACCTTACGGGTAACATTGCACCTCTGGACCTTACAGGTAACATTACACCTCTAGACCTTACAGGTAACATTCACCTCTGCACCTTACAGGTAACATTACACCTCTACACCTTACGGGGTAACATTACACCTCTGGACCTTACGGGTAACATTACACCTCTACCTTACGGGTAACATTACACCTCTGGACCTTACGGGTGACATTACACCTCTGGACCTTACGGGTAACATTACACCTCTGGACCTTACAGGGTAACATTACACCTCTACGCCTTACGTAACATTACACCTCTGGACCTTCGGGTGACATTCCACACCTCTGCACCTTACGGGTAACATTGCACCTCTGGACCTTGCGGGTGACATTACACCTTACGGGTGACGTTGCACCTCTAGACCTTACGGGTAACGTTACACCTCTGCACCTTACGGGTAACATTACACCTCTGGACCTTACGGTAACATTGCACCTCTGGACCTTACGGTAACATTACACCTCTGCACCTTACGGGTGACATTACACCTCTGGACCTTACGGTAACATTGCACCTCTAGACCTTACGGGTGACATTACACCTCTAGACCTTACGGGTAACATTACACCTCTGGACCTTACGGGTGACATTACACTCTAGACCTTACGGGTAACGTTGCACCTCTGGACCTTACAGGTGACATTACACCTCTACACCTTACGGGTAACATTACACCTTGGACCTTACGGGTGACATTACACCTCTAGACCTTACGGGTAACATTACACCTCTGGACCTTGCGGGTAACATTACACCTCTAGACCTTACGGGTGACATTACACCTCTACACCTTACGGGTGACATTACACCTCTGGACCTTGCCGGTTGACATTACACCTCTGGACCTTACGGGTGACGTTACACCTCTACGCCTTACGGGTGACGTTACACCTCTAGACCTTACGGGTGACATTACACCTCTACACCTTACGGGTAACATTACACCTCTAGACCTTACGGGTAACATTACACCTCTAGACCTTACAGGTAACATTACACCTCTAGACCTTACGGGTAACATTACACCTCTGGACCTTACGGGTAACATTACACCTCTACACCTTACAGGGACATTACGCCTCTAGACCTTACGGTAACATTACACCTCTACACCTTACAGGTAACATTACACCTCTACACCTTACAGGTAACATTACACCTCTAGACCTTACGGGTAACATTACACCTCTGCACCTTACGGGTAACATTACACCTCTGGACCTTACGGTAACATTACACCTCTACACCTTACGGGTAACATTACACCTCTACACCTTACGGGTAACATTACACCTCTAGACCTTACAGGTAACATTACACCTCTACACCTTACGGTAACATTACACCTCTGCACCTTACAGGTAACATTACACCTCTAGACCTTACGGGTAACATTACACCTCTACACCTTACGGGGTGACATTACACCTCTGCACCTTACGGGTAACATTACACCTCTGCACCTTGCGGGTAACATTACACCTCTACACCTTACAGGTAACATTACACCTCTGGACCTTACAGGTGACATTACACCTCTGGACCTTACGGGTGACATTACACCTCTGGACCTTACGGGTAACATTGCACCTCTGGACCTTACGGGTAACATTACACCTCTGCACCTTACGGTGACATTACACCTCCTGGACCTTACGGGTGACATTACACCTCCTGGACCTTACGGGTAACATTACACCTCTACACCTTACGGGTAACATTACACCTCTGCCCTTACGGGTGACATTACACCTCTACACCTTACGGGTGACATTACACCTCTGCACCTACGGGTAACATTGCACCTCTGGACCTTACAGGTAACATTACACCTCTACACCTTACGGGTAACATTACACCTCTACACCTTACGGGTAACATTACACCTCTACACCTTACGGGTGACATTACACCTCTACACCTTACAGGTGACATTACACCTCTAGACCTTACGGGTAACATTACACCTCTACACCTTACAGGTGACATTACACCTCTAGACCTTACGGGTGACATTACACCTCTGGACCTTACGGTAACATTACACCTCTACACCTTACAGGTTGACATTACACCTCTACACCTTACAGGGTAACATTGCACCTCTACACCTTACGGGTAACATTACACCTCTACACCTTACGGGTAACATTACACCTCTGGACCTTACGGGTGACATTACACCTCTACACCTTACGGGTGACATTACACCTCTGGACCTTACGGGTGACATTGCACCTCTGGACCTTACAGGTAACATTGCACCTCTAGACCTTACGGGTGACATTACACCTCTACACCTTACGGGTAACATTGCACCTCTGGACCTTACGGTAACATTACACCTCTAGACCTTACGGGTAACATTACACCTCTACACCTTACGGGTAACATTACACCTCTAGACCTTGCGGTGACATTACACCTCTAGACCTTCGGTGACATTACACCTCTAGACCTTACGGGTGACATTACACCTCTAACCTTACGGGTAACATTACACCTCTAGACCTTACAGGTAACATTACACCTCTACACCTTACAGGTGACATTACACCTCTGGACCTTACGGGTAACATTACACCTCTGACCTTACCGGTAACATTACACCTCTAGACCTTACGGGTGACATTACACCTCTGGACCTTACGGGTGACGTTGCACCTCTGCACCTTACAGGGTGACATTACACCTCTAGACTTACGGGTAACATTACACCTCTAACCTTGCGGGGTGACGTTACGCCTCTGGACCTTACGGGTGACATTGCGCCTCTAGACCTTGCGGTAACGTTACACCTCTCCCTTACGGTGACATTACACCTCTGGACCTTACGGGTAACATTACACCTCTACACCTTACGTAACATTACACCTCTGCGCCTTGCGGGTGACATTACCCCTCTACACCTTACGGGTAACATTACACCTCTGCACCTTACGGGTAACGTTACACCTCTGCACCTTACGGGTAACGTTACACCTCTACACCTTACGGGTGACATTACACCTCTGGACCTTACAGGTGACATTACACCTCTACCTTACGGGTAACATTACACCTCTACACCTTGCGGGTGACATTACACCTCTAGACCTTACGGGTGACATTGCACCTCTGCACCTTACGGGTGACATTGCACCTCTGCCTTACGGGTAACATTACACCTCTGGACCTTACGGGTGACATTGCACCTCTGCACCTTACGGGTGACATTACACCTCTACACCTTACGGGTGACATTGCACCTCTGCACCTTACGGGTGACATTACACCTCTGGACCTTACAGGTGACATTACACCTCTAGACCTTACGGGTGACATTACACCTCTGCACCTTTACAGGTGACATTACACCTCTACACCTTACAGGTAACATTACACCTCTAGACCTTACGGGTAACATTACACCTCTAGACCTTACAGGTAACATTACACCTCTAGACCTTACAGGTAACATTACACCTCTACACCTTACGGGTAACATTACACCTCTAGACCTTACGGGTAACATTACACCTCTACACCTTACGGTAACATTACACCTCCTGGACCTTACGGGTGACATTGCACCTCTACACCTTACAGGTAACATTGCACCTCTAGACCTTACAGGGTAACATTACACCTCCTAGACCTTACAGGTAACATTACACCTCTAGACCTTACGGGTAACATTACACCTCTAGACCTTACAGGTAACATTACACCTCTACACCTTACAGGTAACATTACACCTCTAGACCTTACGGGTAACATTACACCTCTGGACCTTACGGGTAACATTACACCTCTACACCTTACAGTAACATTACACCTTGCAGGTAACATTACACCTCTGGACCTTACGGGTAACATTACACCTCTAGACCTTACAGGTAACATTACACCTCCTACGGGTGACATTACACCTCTAGACCTTACAGGTGACATTACACCTCTACACCTTACGGGTAACATTACACCTCTGCACCTTACAGGGTAACATTACACCTCTGGACCTTACGGGTAACATTACACCTCTAGACCTTACAGGTAACATTACACCTCTACACCTTACAGGTAACATTACACCTCTACACCTTACAGGGTAACATTACACCTCTAGACCTTACAGGTAACATTACACCTCTACACCTTACAGGTAACATTACACCTCTAGACCTTACAGGTAACATTACACCTCTAGACCTTACAGGTAACATTACACCTCTAGACCTTACAGGTAACATTACACCTCTAGACCTTACAGGTAACATTACACCTCTAGACCTTACAGGTAACATTACACCTCTACACCTTACAGGTAACATTACACCTCTGGACCTTACAGGTAACATTACACCTCTAGACCTTACAGGTAACATTACACCTCTACACCTTACAGGTAACATTACACCTCTAGACCTTACGGGTAACATTACACCTCTAGACCTTACAGGTAACATTACACCTCTGGACCTTACGGGTAACATTACACCTCTAGACCTTACAGGTAACATTACACCTCTGACCTTACGGGTAACATTACACCTCTACACCTTACGGTAACATTACACCTCTACACCTTACAGGTAACATTACACCTCTAGACCTTACAGGGTAACATTACACCTCTACACCTTACGGGTAACATTACACCTCTAGACCTTACGGGTAACATTACACCTCTACACCTTACGGGTAACATTACACCTCTGGACCTTACGGTAACATTACACCTCTGCACCTTACGGGTAACATTACACCTCTGGACCTTACGGGTAACATTCACACCTCTACACCTTACGGTGACATTACACCTCTAGACCTTACAGGTAACATTACACCTCTAGACCTTACGGTGACATTACACCTCTAGACCTTACAGGTGACATTACACCTCTGGACCTTACGGGTAACATTACACCTCTGCACCTTACGGGTGACATTACACCTCTGACCTTACGGTGACATTACACCTCTGGACCTTGCGGTAACATTACACCTCTGGACCTTACGGGTGACATTACACCTCTACACCTTACGGGTGACATTACACCTTCGGGTAACGTTGCCCTCTGCACCTTACGGTAACATTACACCTCTGGACCTTACGGGTGACGTTGCACCTCTAGACCTTACGGTAACATTACACCTCTAGACCTTACGGGTGACATTACACCTCTACACCTTACGGGTAACATTGCACCTCTGGACCTTACGGTAACATTACACCTCTAGACCTTACGGGTAACATTACACCTCTGGACCTTACGGTTGACATTACGCCTCTACACCTTACGGGTAACATTACACCTCTACACCTTACGGTAACATTACACCTCTGCACCTTACGGGTAACATTCACCTCTGGACCTTACGGGTGACATTACACCTCTACACCTTGCGGGTAACATTACACCTCTAGCCTTACGGGTGACATTACACCTCTGGACCTTACGGGTAACATTACACCTCTGCACCTTACGGGTAACATTACACCTCTACACCTTGCGGGGTGACATTACACCTCTGCACCTTACGGGTGACATTACACCTCTGGACCTTACGGTGACATTGCCCTCTACACCTTACGGGTGACATTACACCTCTACACCTTACGGGTACATTACACCTCTAGACCTTACGGGTAACATTACACCTCTACACCTTACAGGTAACGTTACACCTCTGGACCTTACGGGTGACATTACACCTCTAGACCTTACAGGTAACATTACACCTCTGGACCTTACGGGTAACATTACACCTCTAGACCTTACGGGTGACATTACACCTCTGGACCTTCGGGTAACATTACACCTCTGCACCTTACAGGTAACATTACACCTCTACACCTTACAGGTAACATTGCACCTCTACACCTTACAGGTAACATTACACCTCTAGACCTTACGGTGACATTACACCTCTGCACCTTACGGGTGACATTACACCTCTGGACCTTACGGTAACATTACACCTCTGGACCTTACGGGTAACATTGCACCTCTGGACCTTACGGGTAACATTACACCTCTAGACCTTACGGGTAACATTACACCTCTACACCTTACAGGTAACATTACACCTCTAGACCTTACGGGTAACATTACACCTCTAGACCTTACGGGTAACATTACACCTCTGCACCTTACGGGTGACATTACACCTCTGGACCTTACGGGTAACGTTACACCTCTAGACCTTACGGGTGACATTACACCTCTGGACCTTACGGGTAACATTACACCTCTGGACCTTACGGGTGACATTACACCTCTAGACCTTGCGGGTAACATTACACCTTACGGGTAACGTTACACCTCTGGACCTTACAGGTAACATTACACCTCTAGACCTTACGGGTAACATTACACCTCTACACCTTACAGGTGACATTACACCTCTAGACCTTACAGGTAACATTACACCTCTAGACCTTACAGGTAACATTACACCTCTAGACCTTGCGGGTAACATTACACCTCTAGACCTTACAGGGTAACATTACACCTCTACACCTTACGGGTAACATTACACCTCTACACCTTACAGGTAACATTACACCTCTAGACCTTACAGGTAACATTACACCTCTAGACCTTACGGTAACATTACACCTCTAGACCTTACAGGTAACATTACACCTCTACACCTTACGGGTAACATTACACCTCTACACCTTACAGGTAACATTACACCTCTAGACCTTACGGGTAACATTACACCTCTAGACCTTACGGGTAACATTACACCTCTAGACCTTACGGGTAACATTACACCTCTAGACCTTACAGGTGACATTACACCTCTGGACCTTACCGGGTGACATTACACCTCTACACCTTACAGGTAACATTACACCTCTAGACCTTACGGGTAACATTACACCTCTAGACCTTACAGGTAACATTACACCTCTAGCACCTTACAGGTAACATTACACCTCTAGACCTTACAGGTAACATTACACCTCTACACCTTACAGGTAACATTACACCTCTACACCTTACAGGTAACATTACACCTCTACACCTTACAGGTAACATTACACCTCTAGGACCTTACAGGTAACATTACACCTCTAGACCTTACAGGTAACATTACACCTCTAGACCTTACAGGTAACATTACACCTCTACACCTTACAGGTAACATTACACCTCTACACCTTACAGGTAACATTACACCTCTAGACCTTACGGTAACATTACACCTCTAGACCTTACAGGTAACATTACACCTCTACACCTTACGGTAACATTACACCTCTACACCTTACAGGTAACATTACACCTCTAGACCTTACAGGTAACATTACACCTCTAGACCTTACAGGTAACATTACACCTCTACACCTTACAGGTAACATTACACCTCTGCACCTTACAGGTAACATTACACCTCTAGCCTTACAGGTAACATTACACCTCTAGACCTTACAGGTAACATTACACCTCTAGACCTTACGGGTAACATTACACCTCTAGACCTTACAGGTAACATTACACCTCTACACCTTACAGGTAACATTACACCTCTAGACCTTACGGGTGACATTACACCTCTACACCTTACGGGTAACATTGCACCTCTACACCTTACGGGTAACATTACACCTCTACACCTTACAGGTAACATTACACCTCTACACCTTACAGGGTAACATTACACCTCTAGACCTTACAGGTAACATTACACCTCTAGACCTTACAGGTAACATTACACCTCTAGACCTTACAGGTAACATTACACCTCTACACCTTACAGGTAACATTACACCTCTAGACCTTACGGGTAACATTACACCTCTGGACCTTACAGGTAACATTACACCTCTAGACCTTACAGGTAACATTACACCTCTACACCTTACAGGTAACATTACACCTCTACACCTTACGGTAACATTACACCTCTACACCTTACAGGTAACATTACACCTCTAGACCTTACAGGTAACATTACACCTCTGGACCTTACAGGTAACATTACACCTCTACACCTTACAGGTAACATTACACCTCTACACCTTACAGGTAACATTACACCTCTACACCTTACAGGTAACATTACACCTCTACACCTTACAGGTAACATTACACCTCTAGACCTTACGGGTAACATTACACCTCTAGACCTTACAGGTAACATTACACCTCTACACCTTACAGGTAACATTACACCTCTCACACCTTACAGGTAACATTACACCTCTAGACCTTACGGGTAACATTACACCTCTACACCTTACAGGTAACATTACACCTCTACACCTTACAGGTAACATTACACCTCTAGACCTTACAGGTAACATTACACCTCTAGACCTTACAGGTAACATTACACCTCTAGACCTTACAGGTAACATTACACCTCTACACCTTACAGGTAACATTACACCTCTAGACCTTACAGGTAACATTACACCTCTAGACCTTACAGGTAACATTACACCTCTAGACCTTACAGGTAACATTACACCTCTAGACCTTACAGGTAACATTACACCTCTAGACCTTACGGTAACATTACACCTCTACACCTTGCAGGTAACATTACACCTCTACACCTTACAGGTAACATTACACCTCTAGACCTTACAGGTAACATTACACCTCTGGACCTTACAGGTAACATTACACCTCTACACCTTACAGGGTAACATTACACCTCTGGACCTTACAGGTAACATTGCACCTCTAGACCTTACGGGTAACATTACACCTCTAGACCTTACAGGGTAACATTACACCTCTAGACCTTACAGGGTAACATTACACCTCTACACCTTACAGGTAACATTACACCTCTAGACCTTACAGGTAACATTACACCTCTAGACCTTACAGGTGACATTACACCTTACAGGTAACATTACACCTCTACACCTTACAGGTAACATTACACCTCTAGACCTTACAGGTAACATTACACCTCTAGACCTTACGGGTAACATTACACCCTCTACACCTTACAGGGTAACATTACACCTCTAGACCTTACAGGTAACATTACACCTCTAGACCTTACAGGTAACATTACACCTCTAGACCTTACAGGTAACATTACACCTCTAACCTTACAGGTAACATTACACCTCTAGACCTTACAGGTAACATTACACCTCTAGACCTTACAGGTAACATTACACCTCTACACCTTACAGGTAACATTACACCTCTAGACCTTACAGGTGACATTACACCTCTAGACCTTACAGGTAACATTACACCTCTAGACCTTACAGGTAACATTACACCTCTACACCTTACAGGTAACATTACACCTCTAGACCTTACAGGTAACATTACACCTCTAGACCTTACAGGTAACATTACACCTCTAGACCTTACAGGTAACATTACACCTCTACACCTTACGGGTAACATTACACCTCTAGACCTTACAGGTAACATTACACCTCTAGACCTTACAGGTAACATTACACCTCTACGACCTTACAGGTAACATTACACCTCTACACCTTACAGGTAACATTACACCTCTACACCTTACAGGGTAACATTACACCTCTAGACCTTACAGGTAACATTACACCTCTAGACCTTACAGGTAACATTACACCTCTACCTTACAGGTAACATTACACCTCTAGACCTTACAGGTAACATTACACCTCTACACCTTACAGGTAACATTACACCTCTACACCTTACAGGTAACATTACACCTCTACACCTTACAGGTAACATTACACCCTCTAGACCTTACAGGTAACATTACACCTCTACCTTACAGGTAACATTACACCTCTGGACCTTACAGGTAACATTACACCTCTAGACCTTACAGGTAACATTACACCTCTGGACCTTACAGGTAACATTACACCTCTAGACCTTACAGGTAACATTACACCTCTAGACCTTACAGGTAACATTACACCTCTAGACCTTACAGGTAACATTACACCTCTAGACCTTACAGGTAACATTACACCTCTGGACCTTACAGGTAACATTACACCTCTACACCTTACAGGTAACATTACACCTCTAGACCTTACAGGTAACATTACACCTCTACACCTTACAGGTAACATTACACCTCTAGACCTTACAGGTAACATTACACCTCTAGACCTTACAGGTAACATTACACCTTACAGGTAACATTACACCTCTGGACCTTACAGGTAACATTACACCTCTACACCTTACAGGTAACATTACATCTCTAGACCTTACAGGTAACATTACACCTCTAGACCTTACAGGGTAACATTACACCTCTAGACCTTACAGGTAACATTACACCTCTAGACCTTACAGGTAACATTACACCTTACAGGTAACATTACACCTCTAGACCTTACGGGTAACATTACACCTCTAGACCTTACAGGTAACATTACACCTCTAGACCTTTACGGGTAACATTTACACCCACACAGGTAACATTACACCTCTACACCTTACAGGTAACATTACACCTCTACACCTTACAGGTAACATTACACCTCTAGACCTTACAGGTAACATTAAACATCTACACCTTACAGGTAACATTACACCTCTACACCTTACAGGTAACATTACACCTCTACACCTTACAGGTAACATTACACCTTACAGGTAACATTACACCTCTAGACATTATGTATCCTGTTATGTTGATATTGATGTCATGGTACATGGTCCTGGTATCCTGTTATGGTAATATTGATGTCATGGTACATGGTGGTGGTATCCTGTTATGTTGATGTCATGGTACATGGTCCTGGTATCCTGTTATGTTGCTGATTCTTTGAGTTCCGTTTCAACACTGCTATCCCAGCACACAGCCTCAGGAAAGGGCACAGCATAGGAGATGGAGAAACGGTATGGGAACGTATCACTGTTGACAATCTCTCAAGTTGAACTGTCAAACTTTTAAAAAATAAACAATGTTTTGACTCTAATATGCTAGACGCAGTCGAAGTTTAAGATATATATTTTTTGAATGAATCAAACAGTTTCCTGATTTCGGGTTTTAAAATCTAGACATGCCAAACATCCCTCTAATGATTCACTACGAACACCTCTGTAGCTGAGGTAAGTTTATTTCCCTCCCTGTGCTAGCAGTAACAATCAGAGGGCTAGACCAGAGTGCAGCCTGGTCCCAATCCCTCCCCTGTGCTAGCATTAACAATCAGAGGGCTAGACCAGAGTGCAGCCTGGTCCCAATCCCTCCCCTGTGCTAGCATTAACAATCAGAGGGCTAGACCAGAGTGCAGCCTGGTCCCAATCCCTCTCTGTGCTAGCAGTAACAATCAGAGGACTAGACCAGAGTGCAGCCTGGTCCCAATCCCTCCCCTGTACTAGCATTAACAATCAGAGGGACTAGACCAGAGTGCAGCCTGGTCCCAATCCCTCCCCTGTACTAGCATTAACAATCAGAGGGCTAGACCAGAGTGCAGCCTGGTCCCAATCCCTCCCCTGTATTAGCAGTAACAATCAGAGGACTAGACCAGAGTGCAGCCTGGTCCCAATCCCTCCCCTGTATTAGCATTAACAATCAGAGGGCTAGACCAGAGTGCAGCCTGGTCCCAATCCCTCCCCTGTATTAGCATTAACAATCAGAGGGCTAGACCAGAGTGCAGCCTGGTCCCAATCCCTCCCCTGTATTAGCATTAACAATCAGAGGACTAGACCAGAGTGCAGCCTGGTCCCAATCCCTCTCTGTGCTAGCATTAACAATCAGAGGGCTAGACCAGAGTGCAGCCTGGTCCCAATCCCTCCCCTGTGCTAGCATTAACAATCAGAGGGCTAGACCAGAGTGCAGCCTGGTCCCAATCCCTCCCCTGTATTAGCATTAACAATCAGAGGACTAGACCAGAGTGCAGTCTGGTCCCAATCCCTCCCCTGTATTAGCATTACCAATCAGAGGACTAGACCAGAGTGCAGCCTGGTCCCAATCCCTCCCTGTGCTAGAAGTAACAATCAGAGGGCTAGATCAGAGTGCAGCCTGGTCCCAATCCCTCCCCTGTATTAGCATTACCAATCAGAGGACTAGACCAGAGTGCAGCCTGGTCCCAATCCCTCCCTGTGCTAGAAGTAACAATCAGAGGGCTAGATCGGGCAGCATGGTCCCAATCCCTCCCCTGTATTAGCATTACCATCAGAGGGCTAGACCAGAGTGCAGCCTGGTCCCAATCTGTTTCTGCTATCTTGCTAACTCCTTATTACACCAGGTTAGACATGACAATTCCATAAGGAGTTGGCAAGAGAGCAGAACCAGACGGGGCCCCACGCTACATCAAGGGTCCTACAAGCTGAACGTCACTCCATCTGCTTCCTAGGGTCAGTCATTCACCCTGTTCTGTTCCCAACACTACCAGTCTGCTTCCTAGGGTCAGTCATTCACCCTGTTCTGTTCCCAACACTACCAGTCTGCTTCCTAGGGTCAGTCATTCACCCTGTTCTGTTCCCAACACTACCAGTCTGCTTCCTAGGGTCAGTCATTCACCCTGTTCTGTTCCCAACACTACCAGTCTGCTTCCTAGGGTCAGTCATTCACCCTGTTCTGTTCCCAACACTACCAGTCTGCTTCCTAGGGTCAGTCATTCACCCTGTTCTGTTCCCAACACTACCAGTCTGCTTCCTAGGGTCAGTCATTCACCCTGTTCTGTTCCCAACACTACCAGTCTGCTTCCCTAGGGTCAGTCATTCACCCTGTTCTGTTCCCAACACTACCAGTCTGCTTCCTAGGGTCAGTCATTCACCCTGTTCTGTTCCCAACACTACCAGTCTGCTTCCTAGGGTCAGTCATTCACCCTGTTCTGTTCCCAACACTACCAGTCTGCTTCCTAGGGTCAGTCATTCACCCTGTTCTGTTCCCAACACTACCAGTCTGCTTCCTAGGGTCAGTCATTCACCCTGTTCTGTTCCCAACACTACCAGTCTGCTTCCTAGGGTCAGTCATTCACCCTGTTCTGTTCCCAACACTACCAGTCTGCTTCCTAGGGTCAGTCATTCACCCTGTTCTGTTCCCAACACTACCAGTCTGCTTCCTAGGGTCAGTCATTCACCCTGTTCTGTTCCCAACACTACCAGTCTGCTTCCTAGGGTCAGTCATTCACCCTGTTCTGTTCCCAACACTACCAGTCTGCTTCCTAGGGTCAGTCATTCACCCTGTTCTGTTCCCAACACTACCAGTCTGCTTCCTAGGGTCAGTCATTCACCCTGTTCTGTTCCCAACACTACCAGTCTGCTTCCTAGGGTCAGTCATTCACCCTGTTCTGTTCCCAACACTACCAGTCTGCTTCCTAGGGTCAGTCATTCACCCTGTTCTGTTCCCAACACTACCAGTCTGCTTCCTAGGGTCAGTCATTCACCCTGTTCTGTTCCCAACACTACCAGTCTGCTTCCTAGGGTCAGTCATTCACCCTGTTCTGTTCCCAACACTACCAGTCTGCTTCCTAGGGTCAGTCATTCACCCTGTTCTGTTCCCAACACTACCAGTCTGCTTCCTAGGGTCAGTCATTCACCCTGTTCTGTTCCCAACACTACCAGTCTGCTTCCTAGGGTCAGTCATTCACCCTGTTCTGTTCCCAACACTACCAGTCTGCTTCCTAGGGTCAGTCATTCACCCTGTTCTGTTCCCAACACTACCAGTCTGCTTCCTAGGGTCAGTCATTCACCCTGTTCTGTTCCCAACACTACCAGTCTGCTTCCTAGGGTCAGTCATTCACCCTGTTCTGTTCCCAACACCACCAGTCTGCTTCCTAGGGTCAGTCATTCACCCTGTTCTGTTCCCAACACTACCAGTCTGCTTCCTAGGGTCAGTCATTCACCCTGTTCTGTTCCCAACACTACCAGTCTGCTTCCTAGGGTCAGTCATTCACCCTGTTCTGTTCCCAACACTACCAGTCTGCTTCCTAGGGTCAGTCATTCACCCTGTTCTGTTCCCAACACTACCAGTCTGCTTCCCTAGGGTCAGTCATTCACCCTGTTCTGTTCCCAACACTACCAGTCTGCTTCCTAGGGTCAGTCATTCACCCTGTTCTGTTCCCAACACTACCAGTCTGCTTCCTAGGGTCAGTCATTCACCCTGTTCTGTTCCCAACACTACCAGTCTGCTTCCTAGGGTGCAGTCATTCACCCTGTTCTGTTCCCAACACTACCAGTCTGCTTCCTAGGGTCAGTCATTCACCCTGTTCTGTTCCCAACATTACCAGTCTGCTTCCTAGGGTCAGTCATTCACCCTGTTCTGTTCCCAACACTACCAGTCTGCTTCCTAGGGTCAGTCATTCACCCTGTTCTGTTCCCAACACTACCAGTCTGCTTCCTAGGGTCAGTCATTCACCCTGTTCTGTTCCCAACACTACCAGTCTGCTTCCTAGGGTCAGTCATTCACCCTGTTCTGTTCCCAACACTACCAGTCTGCTTCCTAGGGTCAGTCATTCACCCTGTTCTGTTCCCAACATTACCAGTCTGCTTCCTAGGGTCAGTCATTCACCCTGTTCTGTTCCCAACACTACCAGTCTGCTTCCTAGGGTCAGTCATTCACCCTGTTCTGTTCCCAACACTACCAGTCTGCTTCCTAGGGTCAGTCATTCACCCTGTTCTGTTCCCAACATTACCAGTCTGCTTCCTAGGGTCAGTCATTCACCCTGTTCTGTTCCCAACACTACCAGTCTGCTTCCTAGGGTCAGTCATTCACCCCTGTTCTGTTCCCAACACTACCAGTCTGCTTCCTAGGGTCAGTCATTCACCCTGTTCTGTTCCCAACATTACCAGTCTGCTTCCTAGGGTCAGTCATTCACCCTGTTCTGTTCCCAACATTACCAGTCTGCTTCCTAGGGTCAGTCATTCACCCTGTTCTGTTCCCAACACTACCAGTCTGCTTCCTAGGGTCAGTCATTCACCCTGTTCTGTTCCCAACATTACCAGTCTGCTTCCTAGGGTCAGTCATTCACCCTGTTCTGTTCCCAACATTACCAGTCTGCTTCCTAGGGTCAGTCATTCACCCTGTTCTGTTCCCAACACTACCAGTCTGCTTCCTAGGGTCAGTCATTCACCCTGTTCTGTTCCCAACACTACCAGTCTGCTTCCTAGGGTCAGTCATTCACCCTGTTCTGTTCCCAACATTACCAGTCTGCTTCCTAGGGTCAGTCATTCACCCTGTTCTGTTCCCAACATTACCAGTCTGCTTCCTAGGGTCAGTCATTCACCCTGTTCTGTTCCCAACACTACCAGTCTGCTTCCTAGGGTCAGTCATTCACCCTGTTCTGTTCCCAACATTACCAGTCTGCTTCCTAGGGTCAGTCATTCACCCTGTTCTGTTCCCAACACTACCAGTCTGCTTCCTAGGGTCAGTCATTCACCCTGTTCTGTTCCCAACACTACCAGTCTGCTTCCTAGGGTCAGTCATTCACCCTGTTCTGTTCCCAACACTACCAGTCTGCTTCCTAGGGTCAGTCATTCACCCTGTTCTGTTCCCAACATTACCAGTCTGCTTCCTAGGGTCAGTCATTCACCCTGTTCTGTTCCCAACACTACCAGTCTGCTTCCCTAGGGTCAGTCATTCACCCTGTTCTGTTCCCAACACTACCAGTCTGCTTCCTAGGGTCAGTCATTCACCCTGTTCTGTTCCCAACACTACCAGTCTGCTTCCTAGGGTCAGTCATTCACCCTGTTCTGTTCCCAACACTACCAGTCTGCTTCCTAGGGTCAGTCATTCACCCTGTTCTGTTCCCAACACTACCAGTCTGCTTCCTAGGGTCAGTCATTCACCCTGTTCTGTTCCCAACATTACCAGTCTGCTTCCTAGGGTCAGTCATTCACCCTGTTCTGTTCCCAACACTACCAGTCTGCTTCCTAGGGTCAGTCATTCACCCTGTTCTGTTCCCAACACTACCAGTCTGCTTCCTAGGGTCAGTCATTCACCCTGTTCTGTTCCCAACACTACCAGTCTGCTTCCTAGGGTCAGTCATTCACCCTGTTCTGTTCCCAACACTACCAGTCTGCTTCCTAGGGTCAGTCATTCACCCTGTTCTGTTCCCAACACTACCAGTCTGCTTCCTAGGGTCAGTCATTCACCCTGTTCTGTTCCCAACACTACCAGTCTGCTTCCTAGGGTCAGTCATTCACCCTGTTCTGTTCCCAACACTACCAGTCTGCTTCCTAGGGTCAGTCATTCACCCTGTTCTGTTCCCAACACTACCAGTCTGCTTCCTAGGGTCAGTCATTCACCCTGTTCTGTTCCCAACACTACCAGTCTGCTTCCTAGGGTCAGTCATTCACCCTGTTCTGTTCCCAACACTACCAGTCTGCTTCCTAGGGTCAGTCATTCACCCTGTTCTGTTCCCAACACTACCAGTCTGCTTCCTAGGGTCAGTCATTCACCCTGTTCTGTTCCCAACACTACCAGTCTGCTTCCTAGGGTCAGTCATTCACCCTGTTCTGTTCCCAACACTACCAGTCTGCTTCCCTAGGGTCAGTCATTCACCCTGTTCTGTTCCCAACACTACCAGTCTGCTTCCTAGGGTCAGTCATTCACCCTGTTCTGTTCCCAACACTACCAGTCTGCTTCCTAGGGTCAGTCATTCACCCTGTTCTGTTCCCAACATTACCAGTCTGCTTCCTAGGGTCAGTCATTCACCCTGTTCTGTTCCCAACACTACCAGTCTGCTTCCTAGGGTCAGTCATTCACCCTGTTCTGTTCCCAACACTACCAGTCTGCTTCCTAGGGTCAGTCATTCACCCTGTTCTGTTCCCAACACTACCAGTCTGCTTCCTAGGGTCAGTCATTCACCCTGTTCTGTTCCCAACACTACCAGTCTGCTTCCTAGGGTCAGTCATTCACCCTGTTCTGTTCCCAACACTACCAGTCTGCTTCCTAGGGTCAGTCATTCACCCTGTTCCGTTCCCAACACTACCAGTCTGCTTCCTAGGGTCAGTCATTCACCCTGTTCTGTTCCCAACACTACCAGTCTGCTTCCTAGGGTCAGTCATTCACCCTGTTCTGTTCCCAACACTACCAGTCTGCTTCCTAGGGTCAGTCATTCACCCTGTTCTGTTCCCAACATTACCAGTCTGCTTCCTAGGGTCAGTCATTCACCCTGTTCTGTTCCCAACACTACCAGTCTGCTTCCTAGGGTCAGTCATTCACCCTGTTCTGTTCCCAACACTACCAGTCTGCTTCCTAGGGTCAGTCATTCACCCTGTTCTGTTCCCAACACTACCAGTCTGCTTCCTAGGGTCAGTCATTCACCCTGTTCTGTTCCCAACATTACCAGTCTGCTTCCTAGGGTCAGTCATTCACCCTGTTCTGTTCCCAACATTACCAGTCTGCTTCCTAGGGTCAGTCATTCACCCTGTTCTGTTCCCAACACTACCAGTCTGCTTCCTAGGGTCAGTCATTCACCCTGTTCCCAACACTACCAGTCTGCTTCCTAGGGTCAGTCATTCACCCTGTTCCCAACATTACCAGTCTGCTTCCTAGGGTCAGTCATTCACCCTGTTCTGTTCCCAACATTACCAGTCTGCTTCCTAGGGTCAGTCATTCACCCTGTTCTGTTCCCAACATTACCAGTCTGCTTCCTAGGGTCAGTCATTCACCCTGTTCTGTTCCCAACACTACCAGTCTGCTTCCTAGGGTCAGTCATTCACCCTGTTCCCAACATTACCAGTCTGCTTCCTAGGGTCAGTCATTCACCCTGTTCTGTTCCCAACACTACCAGTCTGCTTCCTAGGGTCAGTCATTCACCCTGTTCTGTTCCCAACACTACCAGTCTGCTTCCTAGGGTCAGTCATTCACCCTGTTCTGTTCCCAACATTACCAGTCTGCTTCCTAGGGTCAGTCATTCACCCTGTTCTGTTCCCAACACTACCAGTCTCTTTCCTAGGGTCAGTCATTCACCCTGTTCTGTTCCCAACACCACCAGTCTGCTTCCTAGGGTCAGTCATTCACCCTGTTCTGTTCCCAACACTACCAGTCTGCTTCCTAGGGTCAGTCATTCACCCTGTTCTGTTCCCAACACTACCAGTCTGCTTCCTAGGGTCAGTCATTCACCCTGTTCTGTTCCCAACACTACCAGTCTTCTCAGACTCCTCTTTTATGTTATTGGAACTGACCTTTTAAAATATGTCCTGAATATAGTATACTTACTTTATTGTGCATTTCATATTTCTTATTCCTCTAATTCCCCCACATAAAAAAAAAGAAGAAAAAAAGTGGTTGTCCCACTTGCTATCATAAGGTGAATGGACCAATTTGTAAGTCGCTCTGGATAAGCGCGTCTGCTAAATGACGTAAATGTAATACATTGTTATTGATTATTGGATTGTTGAGTTTTGAGTTTGCAAGAAAATCATTTCACTGTACTTGTGCATGTGACATTAAAACTTGAAACTTCTCTCTAAGAGGACTCCAGTGGAGCGAGCCCTGATGGTGTGTAAACTGTGGCGTTGCACCATGCTCCAGTTCTCCACTAGGGGGCCTGTATTCTGTGTAACCGTCAGACATGGCTACCTAGTGGAGACTATGAAGGAGGGAGGTTACAGAACAAGCACCACATAGTGGCACCCCATTGCCCAGTGCCCTTCCTGTCCCGACCCCACCCTGTGCTGTTCTGAGAGGGTCACAGGTCCGTCTCCAAGCTCCCTTCGAGGTAGAGGTGGAGCCCCCTTCTGGTCAGGCATGGAGCTGCTCCTTCCTCTGATACAGAGGGTGAGCTAGCAGCCAGGCCTGGTAGGTGTTGTCTCAAACGGCACCCTATTCCCTATATAGCGCACTACTTTAGACCAGGGCCCTATAGTAGTGCACTATATAGGGGATAGGACACCATTTGGGACGCAAACAGGGTGAATCCTCCCAACTTAACATGTTGTGAAATCTGTTGTGAATGTATTGTAATGTTTTTTTTTTAAAATGTAGAACTGCCTTAATTTCGCTGGACCCCAGGAAGAATGGGGATCCATAATGAATACAAATACAAAAAAGGGAATGTTCTGTAACGTTTCATGAACAAGGCCCCAGGGTACCGTCCTTTACCACGGACCATGGGAGTTGGGACAGACCCCTACTCACTTAAAGCCCGTTTCATGAACAAGGCCCCAGGGTACCGTCCTTTACCACGGACCATGGGAGTTGGGACAGACCCCTACTCACTTAAAGCCATGGCTCTGTACAACCATAGCAATACTCAACGGACACGGCAGCGTGACCCTCTTCAGACAAGGTCTTCTACCTTTCACTACACCTGCAGAATAAAGATGCTAACCTTTCACTATACCTGCAGAATAAAGATGCTTACCTTTCACTACACCTGCAGAATAAAGATGCTTACCTTTCACTACACCTGCAGAATAAGATGCTTACCTTTGACTACACCTGCAGAATAAGATGCTTACCTTTCACTACACCTGCAGAATGAGATGCTTACCTTTCACTACACCTGCAGAATAAAGATGCTTACCTTTCACTACACCTGCAGAATAAAGATGCTTACCTTTCACTACACCTGCAGAATAAGATGCTTACCTTTCACTACACCGGCAGAATAAAGATGCTTACCTTTCACTACACCTGCAGAATAAGATGCTTACCTTTCACTACACCTGCAGAATAAGATGCTTACCTTTCACTACACCTGCAGAATAAAGATGCTTACCTTTCACTACACCTGCAGAATGAGATGCTTACCTTTCACTACACCTGCAGAATAAGATGCTTACCTTGATTTGATGTTTCATCTATCCATATCCTTTCTAGCTTTGATCTTGAGAAATTGAGGCCAGGCACCACAGGATAAATTGACATTTTTGTATGTAATTATCAATTTTGAGATTTTTTTTTGTATTTTGGTCCATTAATTAAATGTCAAAAAAGTTGATGAAAATGTATATTTTCGTTAGTTTATCCATACTACCGTCATAAAAAATTTCATGAATTGTAACCACTTTTAAAATGTACATATATCCATAATTTAAAAAGACCATTTCATTGAGAATGTAACCAACTGGACTATATGTAGTAACTTACTTTGAAGAGATTGTGATTGGGTCTAACTAAGTGTTTTTGCATTCTAAATTCCGTGTACTTGTCCAACTGCCGTTTCCCGAAAGTCAGACTTTCCCACAAGCCAACTCCTTTTTCTCAGCCTCAGAAGCATCTGCATTCTCCAAACTGTGTGTGGTTATCTTTAAGACGTATACTCCAGACTTATACATAGGGAGTTGTTGATATGTTGTCAAATTGTTATTGTAGATGACATTTTCTTCTGAAAAATTAATTTGAGTATTTTACAGATAGAAAGATGTAAAAAGTAGTCCAGTCCTGGAGTGTCTCAACAAATTAAATACAAATATTTAGGCTGACTTCATCCAGTGTCCAGAAAAATGTATTTGCGTGATTTGCAAATATGTGCATATTTAATGAAATAGCACCTAATTTGCATATCTCAATACAATATTTCCAGGGGGAAATTACACAAATGATTATATTAGTGACCACTTTCAACTGGTAAAAGTTGATTGTGATATGATTAAGAGAAAAACATTCCCTGTTAGGGTGAGGTGCCTGGCCTTCCATAAATCAAAAGTACTACCCACTTGATCAAAATAATCAAGGCCCCCCCAATTGTTGCGCCAAAAACTAAGTGTGAAGTACCCCATTTGTCAGAATCAGAACCGTACGTCTCGGGGGCCGGCAGGAAGCTGCTAATAAACAGATGGAGGTGAGATCAGGGGTGCGTCAATACCTATTTAGTGCACTACTTTTGACCAGAGCCTGATGGAGTGGAGTGGCTCAAGAAGAAGCACATTAAGGTCCTGGAGTGGCCTAGCCAGTCTCCAGACCTTAATCCCATAGAAAATCTGTGGAGGGAGCTGAAGGTTCGAGTTGCCAAACGTCAGCCTCGAAACCTTAATGACTTGGAGAAGATCTGCAAAGAGGAGTGGGACAAAATCCCTCCTGAGATGTGTGCAAACCTGGTGGCCGATTACAAGAAACGTCTGACCTCTGTGATTGCCAACAAGGGTTTTGCCACCAAGTACTAAGTCATGTTTTGCAGAGGGGTCAAATACTTATTTCCCTCAATAAAATGCAAATCAATTTATAACATTTTTGACATGCGTTTTTCTGGATTTTGTTGTTGTTATTCTGTCTCTCACTGTTCAAATAAACCTACCATTAAAATTATAGACTGATCATTTCTTTGTCAGTGGGCAAACGTACAAAATCAGCAGGGGATCAAATACTATTTTCCCTCACTGTATTTAGTGCACTACTTTTGACCAGATCCCGATGGGCCCTATAAAGTAGTGCACTATTATAGACAGATCAGAATTTTTTCTGTTGCCGTTTATAGCTTTGAAGGTACTCTTTCATATCAGTCAACCAAACAACTCACTACTGTAGCATCCATCCCCTCAAACATGGTTTTATTTTCCCTACGTTCAGTTATAACACAATATTTTCCATTCTAACATCTGGATCATTCACCAATATCTTGGTTTTGACTTTTTTTTTTTTTTTTTTAAATGTCCCTCTTAGCTTGCGGTCAATCCTGACGGCGCTGTCCCTAATGCTGCCATTGAAATCTGGAAAACCCAGTGGTAACTGTTATCATTCATGATGTGGTTGGCCAGACAGACAGACAGACAGACAGGGCCAGGTAGAGTAGCTGGGATAGTAGTGTGTTTCTATAGGCCAACTGAAACAATCCAACATAACCAATCGAGATGAAACACACAACATCAGAAAACACAGCTCACGAGGAAGAAGAAGAAGAATATATCTTATTGTTTTTTTTTGTTAATAGATCTGATTTGGTTGTTTAATTTGTGTTTCTGTGATAGGCTATGTATCGACGGGAATCAGAAGTCCACTTCACAGCGTCGCACTCTAGTGGCGGTCCATGCCAGCGCTCTGTAGCAGGTCTGTCTGGGTCGGGGTTCTGAAGGCAGTCTGGAAGCCTGGAGGTGGGGAGTGGAATTGGCTGGCTGGGTGGGGGTTGTGAGAGCCTGTGGATGGGGGTGGGTACGGGGCCCAGCTGGGTCTGTGATGAGGGGGGACCGGGCTGCAGTGGGAGTTGGACTGCTGGGGGTTAGCAGTGGAGCTGGGGACAGACGGAGCATCCATCTCTGTAAGGGCCTGAAGGGACTTGAGCCAGTGGGGAGGGTTGTCATCCTGGAGGGAGTCCAAACTGTTGCCTGCTGACGATGGGAAACCTGGGGAGAGAGAGCGAGAGAGAGAGAGAGAGAGAGAGCGAGAGAGCGAGAGCGAGAGCGAGAGAGAGAGCGAGAGCGAGAGAGAGAGAGAGAGAGAGAGAGAGAGCGAGAGAGAGAGAGAGAGAGAGAGAGAGAGAGAGAGAGAGAGAGAGAGAGAGAGAGAGAGAGAGAGAGAGAGAGCGAGAGAGCAAGCGAGGAGAGAGAGCGAGAGAGAAGAGTTAATGAGAACCACAGTACAGAACAAGCCTGAAACTCAAAGTCCAACTGACAAAACTCCGGGTGGAGAAAGAACTCCTACACTGTGATGTCAGCACTGACAGAACCAGGATCCTCCTCACTAACCAGGCTGTCAGCTACAGATAGGAGAGCTTGGCCTGGCTGTCTGATTAGAGAGCCTGCTATTAAGCCCACAGGCTCCGACAGCCAGACAGATGGACAGACAGCCAGACAGATGGACAGACAGAGACAGCCATAATGATTGGCCACCATTACGTTATGATTATCAGCCGTTAGACAGAAGGAAGTGGACTTGCTCTTCCCCGATCCCCATGCAGGGGCCATCCTCTGTGGAGAGGACCCGTCGGTCTGGACTCTGGAGCCATGACTTACTTATTAATATGACTGAAACCCTATAGGCCTAACAGCTAGCGTTAGGAGATGGTCCCAAATTCAGGCCTCTTCCTGTCTGTGAAGTTCTGGTGAGTTTGGAGCTCATCCTATGTGTTATACCCCAGGGCAATAGCCATGACCATGGTGGCATCCCAAATCGCACCCTGTTCCCTATATAGTGCACTACTTTTGACCAGGGCCCATAGGGAAATAGGGTGCCATTTGGGACTCAGACCACGATAAATGTTTCTTATCGGATTGCTGCTGTCTTCTGCCCCCGTGGTTTTCTTAGATGAAGCACATTGATTGGATGGGACCCTAGATGGAGTGCACTGATTGGTCGATGTCCAATTGGCAATAACCCTGTTTTACTGCCATTGATCCGCCATTGTTTCCAGGCTATTATGGACTGATGAAGAGATCCGCCCTATTGGAGAATCTAATTCCCATGGTGTTTTATACAGAGCACACTACAACCATTATGTTAGTAGCGTCAGGACTCACTATCCTCACAGTCAACAGATAACGTTCTCTGCTAATTCACCCCACAACAATGTCTGTGCTTTTACGCACTTCTGGAATAGAGGTAGTTCAGGAGAGTATCTGACAGTGGGGAGAGAGAGAGAGAGAGCCAGTCTCTCATATTCACCCATTTAGAAGACATCATTACATAAACTAGAGAGACTGACAGACTGACATTTATTTATTTTCCCATGTGTACTTTAAATATTTGCACATATATAATATATTATATAATAATATATATAATGATAATATAAATCTAATTATAATAATATATTATTATTATTATTAATAATAATATTATTATATATTTGCAGATCATTACAACACTGTATATATACATAATATGACATTTGAAATGTCTTTATTCTTTTGGAACTTCTGAGTGTAATGTTTACTGTTAATACTGATTGTTTATTTCACTTTTGTTTATCATCTACTTCACTTGCGAGAGAGAGAGAGAGAGAGAGAGAGAGAGAGAGAGAGAGAGAGAGAGAGAGAGAGAGAGGAGGGAGACGAGAGACGAGAGGAGAGACGAGAGAGAGAGAGAGAGAGAGAGAGAGAGAGAGAGAGAGAGAGAGAGAGAGACAAGAAAGAGAGACAGAGAGACAGAGAGACAGAGAGACAGAGAGACAGAGAGACAGAGAGACAGAGAGAGAGAGAGAGAGAGAGAGAGAGAGAGAGAGAGAGAGAGAGAGAGAGAGAGAGAGAGAGAGAGAGACAAATGAAAGCGTGGGAAGAGCTGAAGAAGAGACGTGCAGCTATAAAGGAGACGTGTGTTACGAGCATCATTGCCTCCCCTAGGGGATGTAGCCAGGGGGGAGGGGACCAGACTCCCCCGTTCTGAACCCCGGATGACAGATGATGACTGGGGTAGATGCTGAGCACACTCAGGGTGCATCCCAAATGGCCACCTTATTCCCTATATAGTGCACTACATTGGGACGTACAGCCGATGCAAGGAGCAACACACCAGGAGGCAGGGAGGGAGTCCAGCTGGATGTTTACCGTAACGTAATGTCATAAGGAAATCACCAGGAGGCAGGGAGGGGGTCCAGCTGGATGTTTACCGTAACGTAATGTCATAAGGAAATCACCAGGAGGCAGTCCAGCTGGATGTTTACCGTAACGTAATGTCATAAGGAAATCACCAGGAGGCAGTCCAACTGGATGTTTACCGTAACGTAATGTCATAAGGAAAATCACCAGGAGGCAGTCCAGCTGGATGTTTACCGTAACGTAATGTCATAAGGAAATCACCAGGAGGCAGGGGATCCAGCTGGATGTTTACCGTAACGTAATGTCATAAGGAAATCACCAGGAGGCAGAGATCCAGCTGGATGTTTACCGTAACGTAATGTCATAAGGAAATCACCAGGAGGCAGTCCAGCTGGATGTTTACCGTAACGTAATGTCATAAGGAAATCACCAGGAGGCAGTCCAGCTGGATGTTTACCGTAACGTAATGTCATAAGGAAATCACCAGGAGGCAGTCCAGCTGGATGTTTACCGTAACGTAATGTCATAAGGAAATCACCAGGAGGCAGGGAGGCAGTCCAGCTGGATGTTTACCGTAACGTAATGTCATAAGGAAATCACCAGGAGGCAGGAGGAGTCCAGCTGGATGTTTACCGTAACGTAATGTCATAAGGAAATCACCAGGAGGCAGATCCAGCTGGATGTTTACCGTAACGTAATGTCATAAGGAAATCACCAGGAGGCAGGGGAGGCAGTCCAGCTGGATGTTTACCGTAACGTAATGTCATAAGGAAATCACCAGGAGGCAGGGAGGGGGTCCAGCTGGATGTTTACCGTAACGTAATGTCATAAGGAAATCACCAGGAGGCAGGGAGGGAGTCCAGCTGGATGTTTACCGTAACGTAATGTCATAAGGAAATCACCAGGAGGCAGGGAGGGAGTCCAGCTGGATGTTTACCGTAACGTAATGTCATAAGGAAATCACCAGGAGGCAGGGAGGGGGTCCAGCTGGATGTTTACCGTAACGTAATGTCATAAGGAAATCACCAGGAGGCAGTCCAGCTGGATGTTTACCGTAACGTAATGTCATAAGGAAATCACCAGGAGGCAGGGAGGCAGTCCAGCTGGATGTTTACCGTAACGTAATGTCATAAGGAAATCACCAGGAGGCAGTCCAGCTGGATGTTTACCGTAACGTAATGTCATAAGGAAATCACCAGGAGGCAGGGAGGGAGTCCAGCTGGATGTTTACCGTAACGTAATGTCATAAGGAAATCACCAGGAGGCAGTCCAGCTGGATGTTTACCGTAACGTAATGTCATAAGGAAATCACCAGGAGGCAGTCCAGCTGGATGTTTACCGTAACGTAATGTCATAAGGAAATCACCAGGAGGCAGGGAGGGGGTCCAGCTGGATGTTTACCGTAACGTAATGTCATAAGGAAATCACCAGGAGGCAGGGAGGCAGTCCAGCTGGATGTTTACCGTAACGTAATGTCATAAGGAAATCACCAGGAGGCAGTCCAGCTGGATGTTTACCGTAACGTAATGTCATAAGGAAATCACCAGGAGGCAGTCCAGCTGGATTTTTACCGTAACGTAATGTCATAAGGAAATCACCAGGAGGCAGTCCAGCTGGATGTTTACCGTAACGTAATGTCATAAGGAAATCACCAGGAGGCAGTCCAGCTGGATGTTTACCGTAATGTAATGTCATAAGGAAATCACCAGGAGGCAGGCAGGGAGTCCAGCTGGATGTTTACCGTAACGTAATGTCATAAGGAAATCACCAGGAGGCAGTCCAGCTGGATGTTTACCGTAACGTAATGTCATAAGGAAATCACCAGGAGGCAGTCCAGCTGGATGTTTACCGTAACGTAATGTCATAAGGAAATCACCAGGAGGCAGTCCAGCTGGATGTTTACCGTAACGTAATGTCATAAGGAAATCACCAGGAGGCAGGCAGGGAGTCCAGCTGGATGTTTACCGTAACGTAATGTCATAAGGAAATCACCAGGAGGCAGTCCAGCTGGATGTTTACCGTAACGTAATGTCATAAGGAAATCACCAGGAGGCAGGGAGGCAGTCCAGCTGGATGTTTACCGTAACGTAATGTCATAAGGAAATCACCAGGAGGCAGGGAGGCAGTCCAGCTGGATGTTTACCGTAACGTAATGTCGTAAGGAAATCACCAGGAGGCAGTCCAGCTGGATGTTTACCGTAACGTAATGTCATAAGGAAATCACCAGGAGGCAGATCCAGCTGGATGTTTACCGTAACGTAATGTCATAAGGAAATCACCAGGAGGCAGTCCAGCTGGATGTTTACCGTAACGTAATGTCATAAGGAAATCACCAGGAGGCAGCGTCCAGCTGGATGTTTACCGTAACGTAATGTCATAAGGAAATCACCAGGAGGCAGTCCAGCTGGATGTTTACCGTAACGTAATGTCATAAGGAAATCACCAGGAGGCAGTCCAGCTGGATGTTTACCGTAACGTAATGTCATAAGGAAATCACCAGGAGGCAGTCCAGCTGGATGTTTACCGTAACGTAATGTCATAAGGAAATCACCAGGAGGCAGTCCAGCTGGATGTTTACCGTAACGTAATGTCATAAGGAAATCACCAGGAGGCAGTCCAGCTGGATGTTTACCGTAACGTAATGTCATAAGGAAATCACCAGGAGGCAGTCCAGCTGGATGTTTACCGTAACGTAATGTCATAAGGAAATCACCAGGAGGCAGTCCAGCTGGATGTTTACCGTAACGTAATGTCATAAGGAAATCATCTTTCTTCATGGCATTTCTGTTCTATCATCTGTGCACTAAATACAAATAAAACAATGATTGAAAATGTTACATTTCACTTCGTAGTTCCGTGTAGCTCAGCTGGTAGAGCATGGCGCTTGCAACGCCAGGGTTGTGGGTTCGATTCAATTCCCACGGGGGGGCCAGTATGAAAAATTTATGCACTCACTAACTGTAAAATCGCTCTGGATAAGAGCGTCTGCTAAATGACTAAAATATAAAAATATTTTCAATTCGATACATAGCCTATCATGAAAACGGATAGTAACTAAGAATAGCTCTACATATTCTGACATAGGAACATGCTGGGATTACCTGTCAGAATACATCTAATCCCAGATGACATGCAACCTAGTGGTTGTTTCTGACAAACCCAAATCCTGGGTCTACATCAACCCTGGCTTGCCTCTACCTCTGCCCTGCCCGAAACACTACACACACACACAACACACAACACTACACACACACACAACACTGTCCACTACACACACACAACACTGTCCACTACACTGTCCACTACACACACACACACAACACTGTCCACTACACTGTCCACTACACTGTCCACTACACTACACACACAACACTGTCCACTACACTACACACACAACACTACACACACAACACTACACACACAACACTGTCCACTACACTACACACACAACACTGTCCACAACACTACACACACAACACTACACACACAACACTGTCCACTACACTACACACACAACACTGTCCACAACACTACACACACAACACTGTCCACAACACTACACACACAACACTACACACACAACACTGTCCACTACACTACACACACAACACTGTCCACAACACTACACACACAACACTACACACACAACACTACACACACAACACTGTCCACAACACTACACACACAACACTACACACACAACACTGTCCATAACACTACACACACAACACTGTCCACTACACTACACACACAACACTGTCCACAACACTACACACACAACACTGTCCACTACACTACACACACAACACTGTCCACTACACTACACACACAACACTGTCCACTACACTACACACACAACACTGTCCACTACACTCACACACACAACACTGTCCACTACACTACACACACAACACTGTCCACTACACTACACACACAACACTGTCCACTACACTACACACACAACACTGTCCACTACACTGTCCACTACACTACACACACAACACTGTCCACTACACTACACACACAACACTGTCCACTACACTACACACACAACACTGTCCACTACACTACACACACAACACTGTCCACTACACTGTCCACTACACTACACACACTACACTGTCCACTACACTGTCCACAACACTGTCCACAACACTGTCCACAACACTACACACACAACACTACACACACAACACTGTCCACTACACTGTCCACTACACTACACACACTACACTGTCCACAACACTACACACACAACACTACACACACAACACTGTCCACTACACTACACACACAACACTGTCCACTACACTACACACACAACACTGTCCACTACACACACACACAACACTGTCCACTACACTGTCCACTACACTGTCCACAACACTACACACACACACACACACAACACTGTCCACAACACTACACACACAACACTGTCCACTACACTGTCCACTACACAACACTACACACACACACAACACTGTCCACAACACTACACACACAACACTACACACACAACACTGTCCACTACACTACACACACAACACTGTCCACAACACTTGTTACGGATACAGGTATCCTGTGTTCTTGTGTGTTTCTCTCCTTCTGCCCTAATCACAGGTGTCCTGTATGTTCCTGATTGGTGGTCGTGGAGGTGTCTGCTGATTGGACCAATCAGTGAACATTCCTGTGCATTGCACCACCTGTTACTCGTTTGTTAAATCACACATTCCATTATATAAAAACCAGTCTTGTGTTTGTTGAGAGAGAGAGAGAGATTTTTTCCATATGTGAGTGTGGACACGGTGGTGTCCTGTGTGTTGTGTACTCACTAAGTTGTTGGTTACCCTGTTGGTAACATTAGTAGAATACATTTCTTTATGTGAGTGTGGATACTGTTGTGTCCTGTGTATTGTGTACCTACTTTATTGCTGATTACCCTGTTTGGTAGCTTTGTGTGTTTCTGGGAAAAGGGGAGTTTAAGCTAGTTGCCCTTGGGCGTACATTACCCGTAGGAAGAACTCTGTCTATAAACACTAGTGAGACCTGAGCGGACCACCCACTGTATTTTTGTATGGTAGCAGTAGCCTAGCGGTTCTTTAGGCAGGCTAGATCAGTTTAGGGGGTTTTACACTATTGTTTCATTTCTTGGGTCCTGCTCAGCCCTTTTTCCCAAACCCTTACCGTGTGTTCAGTAATAAACCATTTATGTTTGACGGTAGTTCATGGTTGTTGTGTCCTATTTGTTCTCACTGTTCCATACTACACTTATAATTTGCATGAATTTATGTTACGGGTCTCATGTCCGTCACCCTAGACGTTTAAAAGCCACGGGGTTCGTAACACCCTGTTTTACTGTCATTGATCCGCCATTGTTTCCAGGCTATTATGGACTGATGAAGAGATCCGCCCTATTGGAGAATCTAATTCCCATGGTGTTTTATACAGAGCACACTACAACCATTATGTTAGTAGCGTCAGGACTCACTATCCTCACAGTCAACAGATAACGTTCTCTGCTAATTCACCCCACAACAATGTCTGTGCTTTTACGCACTTCTGGAATAGAGGTAGTTCAGGAGAGTATCTGACAGTGGGGAGAGAGAGAGAGAGAGCCAGTCTCTCATATTCACCCATTTAGAAGACATCATTACATAAACTAGAGAGACTGACAGACTGACATTTATTTATTTTCCCATGTGTACTTTAAATATTTGCACATATATAATAATATATATAATGATAATATAAATCTAATTATAATAATATATTATTATTATTATTAATAATAATATTATTATTATATATTTGCAGATCATTACAACACTGTATATATACATAATATGACATTTGAAATGTCTTTATTCTTTTGGAACTTCTGAGTGTAATGTTTACTGTTAATACTGATTGTTTATTTCACTTTTGTTTATCATCTACTTCACTTGCGAGAGAGAGAGAGAGAGAGAGAGAGAGAGAGAGAGAGACAGAGAGACAGAGAGACAGAGAGACAGAGAGACAGAGAGACAGAGAGACAGAGAGACAGAGAGACAGAGAGACAGAGAGAGAGAGAGAGAGAGAGAGAGAGAGAGAGAGAGAGAGACCAGAGACAGAGACAGAGACAGAGACAGAGACAGAGACAGAGACACGAGACAGAGAGACAGAGAGACAGAGAGACAGAGAGACAGAGAGAGAGAGAGAGAGAGAGAGAGAGAGAGAGAGAGAGAGAGAGAGAGAGAGAGAGAGAGAGAGATGAAGAAGCGTGGGAAGAGCTGAAGAAGAGAAGTGCAGCTATAAAGGAGACGTGTGTTACGAGCATCATTGCCTCCCCTAGGGGATGTAGCCAGGGGGAGGGAGGGGGGAGGGAGGGGGGGAGGGAGGGGGGGAGGGAGGGGGGAGGGGGAGGGGGGGGAGACCAGACTCCCCCGTTCTGAACCCCGGATGACAGATGATGACTGGGGTAGATGCTGAGCACACTCAGGGTGCATCCCAAATGGCCACCTTATTCCCTATATAGTGCACTACATTGGGACGTACAGCCGATGCAAGGAGCAACACACCAGGAGGCAGGGAGGGAGTCCAGCTGGATGTTTACCGTAACGTAATGTCATAAGGAAATCACCAGGAGGCAGGGAGGGGGTCCAGCTGGATGTTTACCGTAACGTAATGTCATAAGGAAATCACCAGGAGGCAGTCCAGCTGGATGTTTACCGTAACGTAATGTCATAAGGAAATCACCAGGAGGCAGTCCAGCTGGATGTTTACCGTAACGTAATGTCATAAGGAAATCACCAGGAGGCAGTCCAGCTGGATGTTTACCGTAACGTAATGTCATAAGGAAATTAGCAGGAGGCAGGGAGGGAGTCCAGCTGGATGTTTACCGTAACGTAATGTCATAAGGAAATCACCAGGAGGCAGGGAGGGAGTCCAGCTGGATGTTTACCGTAACGTAATGTCATAAGGAAATCACCAGGAGGCAGTCCAGCTGGATGTTTACCGTAACGTAATGTCATAAGGAAATCACCAGGAGGCAGTCCAGCTGGATGTTTACCGTAACGTAATGTCATAAGGAAATCACCAGGAGGCAGTCCAGCTGGATGTTTACCGTAACGTAATGTCATAAGGAAATCACCAGGAGGCAGGGAGGCAGTCCAGCTGGATGTTTACCGTAACGTAATGTCATAAGGAAATCACCAGGAGGCAGTCCAGCTGGATGTTTACCGTAACGTAATGTCATAAGGAAATCACCAGGAGGCAGTCCAGCTGGATGTTTACCGTAACGTAATGTCATAAGGAAATCACCAGGAGGCAGGGAGGCAGTCCAGCTGGATGTTTACCGTAACGTAATGTCATAAGGAAATCACCAGGAGGCAGGGAGGGAGTCCAGCTGGATGTTTACCGTAACGTAATGTCATAAGGAAATCACCAGGAGGCAGGGAGGGAGTCCAGCTGGATGTTTACCGTAACGTAATGTCATAAGGAAATCACCAGGAGGCAGGGAGGGAGTCCAGCTGGATGTTTACCGTAACGTAATGTCATAAGGAAATCACCAGGAGGCAGGGAGGGGGTCCAGCTGGATGTTTACCGTAACGTAATGTCATAAGGAAATCACCAGGAGGCAGTCCAGCTGGATGTTTACCGTAACGTAATGTCATAAGGAAATCACCAGGAGGCAGGGAGGCAGTCCAGCTGGATGTTTACCGTAACGTAATGTCATAAGGAAATCACCAGGAGGCAGTCCAGCTGGATGTTTACCGTAACGTAATGTCATAAGGAAATCACCAGGAGGCAGGGAGGGAGTCCAGCTGGATGTTTACCGTAACGTAATGTCATAAGGAAATCACCAGGAGGCAGTCCAGCTGGATGTTTACCGTAACGTAATGTCATAAGGAAATCACCAGGAGGCAGTCCAGCTGGATGTTTACCGTAACGTAATGTCATAAGGAAATCACCAGGAGGCAGGGAGGGGGTCCAGCTGGATGTTTACCGTAACGTAATGTCATAAGGAAATCACCAGGAGGCAGGGAGGCAGTCCAGCTGGATGTTTACCGTAACGTAATGTCATAAGGAAATCACCAGGAGGCAGTCCAGCTGGATGTTTACCGTAACGTAATGTCATAAGGAAATCACCAGGAGGCAGTCCAGCTGGATGTTTACCGTAACGTAATGTCATAAGGAAATTACCAGGAGGCAGTCCAGCTGGATGTTTACCGTAACGTAATGTCATAAGGAAATCACCAGGAGGCAGTCCAGCTGGATGTTTACCGTAATGTAATGTCATAAGGAAATCACCAGGAGGCAGGCAGGGAGTCCAGCTGGATGTTTACCGTAACGTAATGTCATAAGGAAATCACCAGGAGGCAGTCCAGCTGGATGTTTACCGTAACGTAATGTCATAAGGAAATCACCAGGAGGCAGTCCAGCTGGATGTTTACCGTAACGTAATGTCATAAGGAAATCACCAGGAGGCAGTCCAGCTGGATGTTTACCGTAACGTAATGTCATAAGGAAATCACCAGGAGGCAGGCAGGGAGTCCAGCTGGATGTTTACCGTAACGTAATGTCATAAGGAAATCACCAGGAGGCAGTCCAGCTGGATGTTTACCGTAACGTAATGTCATAAGGAAATCACCAGGAGGCAGGGAGGCAGTCCAGCTGGATGTTTACCGTAACGTAATGTCATAAGGAAATCACCAGGAGGCAGGGAGGCAGTCCAGCTGGATGTTTACCGTAACGCAATGTCGCAAGGAAATCACCAGGAGGCAGTCCAGCTGGATGTTTACCGTAACGTAATGTCATAAGGAAATCACCAGGAGGCAGTCCAGCTGGATGTTTACCGTAACGTAATGTCATAAGGAAATCACCAGGAGGCAGGGAGGCAGTCCAGCTGGATGTTTACCGTAACGTAATGTCGTAAGGAAATCACCAGGAGGCAGTCCAGCTGGATGTTTACCGTAACGTAATGTCATAAGGAAATCACCAGGAGGCAGTCCAGCTGGATGTTTACCGTAACGTAATGTCATAAGGAAATCACCAGGAGGCAGTCCAGCTGGATGTTTACCGTAACGTAATGTCATAAGGAAATCACCAGGAGGCAGTCCAGCTGGATGTTTACCGTAACGTAATGTCATAAGGAAATCACCAGGAGGCAGTCCAGCTGGATGTTTACCGTAACGTAATGTCATAAGGAAATCACCAGGAGGCAGTCCAGCTGGATGTTTACCGTAACGTAATGTCATAAGGAAATCACCAGGAGGCAGTCCAGCTGGATGTTTACCGTAACGTAATGTCATAAGGAAATCACCAGGAGGCAGTCCAGCTGGATGTTTACCGTAACGTAATGTCATAAGGAAATCACCAGGAGGCAGTCCAGCTGGATGTTTACCGTAACGTAATGTCATAAGGAAATCACCAGGAGGCAGTCCAGCTGGATGTTTACCGTAACGTAATGTCATAAGGAAATCACCAGGAGGCAGTCCAGCTGGATGTTTACCGTAACGTAATGTCATAAGGAAATCATCTTTCTTCATGGCATTTCTGTTCTATCATCTGTGCACTAAATACAAATAAAACAATGATTGAAAATGTTACATTTCACTTCGTAGTTCCGTGTAGCTCAGCTGGTAGAGCATGGCGCTTGCAACGCCAGGGTTGTGGGTTCGATTCAATTCCCACGGGGGGGCCAGTATGAAAAATGTATGCACTCACTAACTGTAAAATCGCTCTGGATAAGAGCGTCTGCTAAATGACTAAAATATAAAAATATTTTCAATTCGATACATAGCCTATCATGAAAACGGATAGTAACTAAGAATAGCTCTACATATTCTGACATAGGAACATGCTGGGATTACCTGTCAGAATACATCTAATCCCAGATGACATGCAACCTAGTGGTTGTTTCTGACAAACCCAAATCCTGGGTCTACATCAACCCTGGCTTGCCTCTACCTCTGCCCTGCCCGAAACACTACACACACACACAACACACAACACTACACACACACACAACACTGTCCACTACACACACACAACACTGTCCACTACACTGTCCACTACACACACACACACAACACTGTCCACTACACTGTCCACTACACTGTCCACTACACTACACACACAACACTGTCCACTACACTACACACACAACACTACACACACAACACTACACACACAACACTGTCCACTACACTACACACACAACACTGTCCACAACACTACACACACAACACTACACACACAACACTGTCCACTACACTACACACACAACACTGTCCACAACACTACACACACAACACTACACACACAACACTGTCCACAACACTACACACACAACACTACACACACAACACTGTCCACTACACTACACACACAACACTGTCCACAACACTACACACACAACACTACACACACAACACTACACACACAACACTGTCCACAACACTACACACACAACACTACACACACAACACTGTCCATAACACTACACACACAACACTGTCCACTACACTACACACACAACACTGTCCACAACACTACACACACAACACTACACACACAACACTGTCCACTACACTACACACACAACACTGTCCACTACACTACACACACAACACTGTCCACTACACTACACACACAACACTGTCCACTACACTACACACACAACACTGTCCACTACACTACACACACAACACTGTCCACTACACTACACACACAACACTGTCCACTACACTACACACACAACACTGTCCACTACACTGTCCACTACACTACACACACAACACTGTCCACTACACTACACACACAACACTGTCCACTACACTACACACACAACACTGTCCACTACACTACACACACAACACTGTCCACTACACTGTCCACTACACTACACACACTACACTGTCCACTACACTGTCCACAACACTGTCCACAACACTGTCCACAACACTACACACACAACACTACACACACAACACTGTCCACTACACTGTCCACTACACTACACACACTACACTGTCCACAACACTACACACACAACACTACACACACAACACTGTCCACTACACTACACACACAACACTGTCCACTACACTACACACACAACACTGTCCACTACACACACACACAACACTGTCCACTACACTGTCCACTACACTGTCCACAACACTACACACACACACACACAACACTGTCCACAACACTACACACACAACACTGTCCACTACACTGTCCACTACACAACACTACACACACACACACAACACTGTCCACAACACTACACACACAACACTGTCCACTACACTACACACACAACACTGTCCACAACACTACACACACAACACTGTCCACAACACTACACACACAACACTGTCCACTACACTACACACACAACACTACACACACAACACTGTCCACTACACTACACACACAACACTGTCCACAACACTGTCCACTACACTACACACACAACACTGTCCACAACACTGTCCACTACACTACACACACAACACTGTCCACTACACTACACACACAACACTGTCCACTACACTACACACACAACACTGTCCACAACACTACACACACAACACTGTCCACAACACTACACACACAACACTGTCCACTACACTGTCCACAACACTACACACACAACACTGTCCACTACACTGTCCACTACACTACACACACAACACTGTCCACTACACTGTCCACTACACTACACACACTACACTGTCCACTACACACACAACACTACACACACACACAACACTGTCCACTACACTGTCCACTACACTACACACACAACACTGTCCACTACACTGTCCACAACACTGTCCACTACACTACACACACAACACTGTCCACTACACTGTCCACTACACTGTCCACTACACTACACACACAACACTGTCCACTACACTACACACACAACACTGTCCACTACACTGTCCACTACACTACACACACAACACTACACACACAACACTGTCCACAACACTGCACACACAACACTGTCCACTACACTGCACACACAACACTGTCCACTACACTGCACACACAACACTGTCCACTACACTGCACACACAACACTGTCCACTACACACACACACAACACTGTCCACTACACTGCACACACAACACTGTCCACAACACTGTCCACAACACTACACACACAACACTGTCCACAACACTGCATACACAACACTGCACACACAACACTGTCCACAACACTGCACACACAACACTGTCATCTACACTGCACACACAACACTGTCCACAACACTGTCCACAACACTGTCCACTACACTGCATACACAACACTGTCCACAACACTGTCCACTACACTGCATACACAACACTGTCCACAACACTACACACACATAACACTGTCCACAACACTACACACACATAACACTGTCCACTACACACACAACACTGTCCACAACACTGCACACACAACACTGTCCACAACACTGCATACACAACACTGTCCACTACACTGCATACAGTGCATTCGGAAAGTATTCAGACCCCTTGACCTTTTCCACATTTTGTTACGTTACAGCCTTATTCTAAAATGGATTAAATAAAATAAAAATCTCACAAATATACACACAGTACCCCATAATGACAAAGCGAAAACCGTTTTTGATACTTAATTTTTTTTAAATAAAATACACTTTTTACATAACTAGTCACACCCTTTGCTATGAGACTCGAAAATGAGCTCAGGTGCATCCTGTTTCCACTGACCATCCTTGAGATGTTTCTACAACTTGATTGGAGTCCACCTGTGGTAAATTCAATTGACCCGCCAAACTGAGCAATTGGGGGAGAAGGGCCTTGGTCAGGGAGGTGACCAAGAACCCGATGGTCACTCTGACAGAGTTCCTCTGTGGAGATGGGATAACCTTCCAGAAGGACAACCATATCTGCAGCACTCCACCAATCAGGCCTTTATGGTAGAGTAGCCAGACGGAAGCCACTCCTCGGTAAAAAGCACATGACAGCCCGCTTGGAGTTTGCCAAAAGGCACCTAAAGGTCTGTCACACCACGTGAAACAAGATTCTCTGGTCTGATGAAACCAAAATTGAACTATTTGGCCTGAATGCCAAGCGTCACGTCTGGAGGAAGCCTGGCACCATCCCTACGGTGAAGCATGGTGGTGGCAGCATCATGCTGTGGGGATGTTTTTCAGCGGCAGGGACTGGGAGACTAGTCAGGATCGAGGGAAAGACGAACGGAATACAGAGAGATCCTTAATGAAAAACTGCTCCAGAGCGCTCAGGACCTCAGACTGGGGCGAAGGTTCACCTTTCAACAGGACAACGACCCTAAGCACACAACCAAGACAACGCAGGAGTGGCTTCGGGACAAGTCTATGAATGTCCTTGAGTGGCCCAGTCAGAGCCAGCACTTGAACCTGATCGAACATCTCTGGAGAGACCTGAAAATAGCTGTGCAGCAACGCTCCCCATCCAACCTGACAGAGCTTGAGGATCTGCAGAGAAGAATGGGAGAAACTCCCCAAATACAGGCGTGCCAAGCTTGTAGCGTCATACCCAAGAAGACTCGAGGCTGTAATCGCTGCCAAAGGTGCTTCAACAAAGTACTGAGTAAAGGGTCTGAATACGTATGTAAATGTGCTATCCGTTTTTTATTTGTAATACATTTGCAAAAATTTATAAAAAAACAGTTTTTGCTTCGTCATTATGGGGTATTGTGTGTAGATTGATAAGGGGAAAAAACAATGTAATCAACTTCAGAATAAGGCTGTAACGTAACAAAATGTGGAAAAAGTAAACGGGTCTGAATACTTTCAGAATGCACTGTACATAACACTGTCCATAACTCCACATAAACACTGTTCATAACACTACATAAACACTGTCCATAACTCCACATAAACACTGTCCATAACTCCACATAAACACTGTCCATAACACCACATAAACACTGTCCATAACTCCACATAAACACTGTCCATAACTCCACATAAACACTGTCCATAACTCCACATAAACACTGTCCATAACTCCACATAAACACTGTCCATAACTCCACATAAACACTGTCCATAACTCCACATAAACACTGTCCATAACTCCACATAAACACTGTCCATAACTCCACATAAACACTGTCCATAACTCCACATAAACACTGTCCATAACTCCACATAAACACTGTCCATAACTCCACATAAACACTGTCCATAACTCCACATAAACACTGTCCATAACACCACATAAACACTGTCCATAACACCACATAAACACTGTCCATAACTCCACATAAACACTGTCCATAACTCCACATAAACACTGTCCATAACTCCACATAAACACTGTCCATAACTCCACATAAACACTGTCCATAACTCCACATAAACACTGTCCATAACTCCACATAAACACTGTCCATAACTCCACATAAACACTGTCCATAACACCACATAAACACTGTCCATAACTCCACATAAACACTGTCCATAACTCCACATAAACACTGTCCATAACACCACATAAACACTGTCCATAACTCCACATAAACACTGTCCATAACTCCACATTAACACTGTCCATAACTCCACATTAACACTGTCCATAACTCCACATAAACACTGTCCATAACACCACATTAACACTGTCCATAACTCCACATAAACACTGTCCATAACTCCACATTAACACTGTCCATAACTCCACATAAACACTGTCCATAACTCCACATAAACACTGTCCATAACTCCACATAAACACTGTCCATAACTCCACATAAACACTGTCCATAACTCCACATAAACACTGTCCATAACTCCACATAAACACTGTCCATAACTCCACATAAACACTGTCCATAACTCCACATAAACACTGTCCATAACTCCACATTAACACTGTCCATAACTCCACATAAACACTGTCCATAACACCACATAAACACTGTCCATAACTCCACATAAACACTACATAACATACCAGAGGGATATCCTACGAAGCACATTAGATCTACTCTGGGTTTTCTAAAGCTAACCAGCTTCAGTTAGCTTCACATTGATTCCAGCTCAGGCTTCATCCGTACCACGACGGTGGCTAACGCTCGTCCTCCTGCCTCTACCTCTAGCAGGCTTGTAACTGCGCCTGCGTGTCTCACATGGCTAGTCGGACGCCGAACAATGCTGAAACATCAATCCATGGGCGCGTCGGTGCCACATTTTAAAATTTGTGCCAAAATCAAAATGAAAGAAAAGTTATCTTGTAAATTCAGCAGGCTTATGGTGTGAAATAGTATTTCAGAAGTGCCGTCTTTATGTTATGACTTATCGATAATGCCGTCTTTGGCGTGCTTATCAATGCATGCACGAGCACATTTCGCCCCACTCCCATCGCTCCTTTAATCTGTGGAACAGCTTGTTGTGTTGTGGCCATAGACATCATCCATAGAAGGGTTTTGGGACCTCTGGCCCTGGTAATTTGACTGTTAAAAACACCATGGGTACACTAGCAATGGCTGCCTGTCTTGACTTGAATGGGAACTGCCATCTATGGATTATATATATGTTTATGGTTGGTTGCGGCTGTCAGTTTTGCCTTCAGCAAATATCTAAATACAATCGTGCGAAAAACATACAGATTGGAAAGCAAATGCTGTCATCAGTAAACGCGTCATGTGATATTTTAACAGCACTTGTTAAAAAAAACATTTGATGAATAAAATATTAAAAAATCAGTCTTCCTCAAATGGAGAGGAGGATGATGCAATCTTTGTGAAAGGGAGGGAATCTGATTTCAGCTCAGACACTTCATTCAGGATAAATGGAGTGAGCCCGGAGTTAGCCTGCCCTGGAGAAGCTTAGTTCTGAAGGATTTGTTGCCATAGAAATTGACCTGGCTAAAAAAGGTGAGCCACTTTCGTATAGCTGGTTATCCTGAGTTGAACTCAAGAGTTGCCTCGCTAACTCCTCAAACCCTGTACGTAATATTCCCCTCTGGGGCTCTCCCCAACTGACCTACATTACTAACGCAACATCCACACACACACAAACATACATACACAAACATACACACACACACACACACACACACACCTTCCTCTCCAACTCTCCCCCTCTCAGAGCAACTCCCCTCCCATTGCCCGCAGACCTGCCTGACCTCTGCTACATCCCATTAAAGGAATGTTTAGGACCTGCCTGACCTCTGCTACATCCCATTAAAGGAGTGTTTAGGACCTGCCTGACCTCAGCTACATCCCATTAAAGGAGTGTTTAGGACCTGCCTGACCTCTGCTACATCCCATTAAAGGAGTGTTTAGGACCTGCCTGACCTCTGCTACATCCCATTAAATGAGTGTTTAGGACCTGCCTGACCTCAGCTACATCCCATTAAAAGGAGTGTTTAGGACCTGCCTGACCTCAGCTACATCCCATTAAAGGAGTGTTTGGGACCTGCCTGACCTCTGCTACATCCCATTAAAGGAGTGTTTAGGACCTGCCTGACCTCTGCTACATCCCATTAAAGGAGTGTTTAGGACCTGCCTGACCTCAGCTACATCCCATTAAAGGAGTGTTTAGGACCTGCCTGACCTCAGCTACATCCCATTAAAGGAGTGTTTGGGACCTGCCTGACCTCTGCTACATCCCATTAAAGGAGTGTTTAGGACCTGCCTGACCTCTGCTACATCCCATTAAAGGAGTGTTTAGGACCTGCCTGACCTCAGCTACATCCCATTAAAGGAGTGTTTAGGACCTGCCTGACCTCTGCTACATCCCATTAAAGGAGTGTTTAGGACCTGCCTGACCTCAGCTACATCCCATTAAAGGAGTGTTTAGGACCTGCCTGACCTCAGCTACATCCCATTAAAGGAGTGTTTAGGACCTGCCTGACCTCAGCTACATCCCATTAAAGGAGTGTTTAGGACCTGCCTGACCTCAGCTACATCCCATTAAAGGAGTGTTTAGGACCTGCCTGACCTCTGCTACATCCCATTAAAGGAGTGTTTAGGACCTGCCTGACCTCAGCTACATCCCATTAAAGGAGTGTTTAGGACCTGCCTGACCTCAGCTACATCCCATTAAAAGGAGTGTTTGGGACCTGCCTGACCGGGCCGACCTCTAACACACAGCTTGACCTCTACTGACACACCAATAAAGACGTGTTTAGGACCGGTGCCACAGAGCAGGAAAAGCCAAAACACATAAACCAGATTAAAAACAAGAGTTTTATGTTAGTCCTGCCTGTGGTTAGTCGGTCCAACCAACATGAACACGTTTCCACATTACACGTGCAATATAATGCCCATTCTGATCCTGCCTGTGGTTAGTAGGTCCAACCAACATGAACACGTTTCCACATTACACGTGCAATATAATGCCCACTCTGATCCTGCCTGTGTTAGCGGTAAAACTCACAACTGCAAATTAGTGAACCACTTCCACCACAAGCAAACACTACAATTATTTAAGAGCTATTGGCATTTGTAACTAAAATGAATGCACATCTCCCTCTCCCTCTCTCTCTCTCTCTCTCTAACCAATTAGCAAAGAGTTGACACATCAATCGAACACTTCAAACCATAGACACACCACACCAGATCAAGTCCCACCTACACTTGAGCGATGTTAGTAGTTAGTCTCTAGTGGCTACATTGCTATTGGTTTCTAACTAGTGTCTGGCTACAGGCTCCAGATCATGCTACAGGCCTATTGGTTTCTAACTAGGGTCTGGCTACAGGCTCCAGATCATGCTACAGGCCTATTGGTTTCTAACTAGGGTCTGGCTACAGGCCTATTGGTTTCTAACTCCAGTTACCTGCGATGATGGCTGGATCCATCCAGCTGGTCGTGCCCGTCCCAGAGCTCCAGTCCCGGCTAAGGCTATGTGACACGCCCCCCGGACCACCAGACCCTGGTCCCGACACTGACCCGGCCCCCGGCCCGAAGCCCAGCGGCGCCCCCGTGTGGTGAACACTGGACGAAGAGGAGGAGGAGGAGGAAGAGGAGGAGGAGGAGTTGGGCGGCAGCCCGCCAAAGCTGATGTTGATGTTTGGCAGTAGTGTCCTAAGGGCCTGTTGGCACTCCTTAATGTTTCTATGCTGATCTAGTGAAACCCCCCCAACACCACCACTGCTTTCTGCTGCACACAGAGACACACAGAGACACAGAGACACACACAGACACAGAGACACACAGAGACACACAGAGACACACAGAGACACACACAGACACACAGAGACACAGACAGACACAGAGACACACAGAGACACACAGAGACACAGAGACACACACAGACACAGAGACACAGAGAGACACAGAGACACACACAGACACAGAGACACACAGAGACACACAGAGACACACAGAGACACAGAGACACACAGAGACACACAGAGACACACAGAGACACACAGAGACACACAGAGACACAGAGACCTCTTAGACCACAGAGGGCAGGAGAGTCAAAGACGCCACTTCTCAAAACTCTATTCATGTCAATTCAAAATTCAACAAAGACAACATGCAGTATATGTAAATACATTGACACTCTAATCAAGACAATCTGCTCAAAACCATAATCATACCAAAGAACACCACACACACACTTTATAGCAATTAGGCTACTCAATTGTGACTCCAACTAAATTACTCTACTTATCAGCCTCTCCTCTTTCGGTCTCACAGCCTCTCCTCTGTCTCACAGCCTCTCCTCTTTCGGTCTCACAGCCTCTCCTCTTTCGGTCTCACAGCCTCTCCTCTTTCGGTCTCACAGCCTCTCCTCTTTCGGTCTCACAGCCTCTCCTCTTTCGGCCTCACAGACTCTCCTCTTTCTGTCTCACAGCCTCTCCTCTTTCGGTCTCACAGCCTCTCCTCTTTCGGTCTCATAGCCTCTCCTCTTTCGGTCTCACAGCCTCTCCTCTTTCGGTCTCACAGCCTCTCCTCTTTCTGTCTCACAGCCTCTCCTCTTTCGGCCTCACAGCCTCTCCTCTTTCTGTCTCACAGACTCTCCTCTTTCTGTCTCACAGCCTCTCCTCTTTCGGTCTCACAGCCTCTCCTCTTTCGGTCTCACAGCCTCTCCTCTTTCGGTCTCACAGCCTCTCCTCTTTCGGCCTCACAGCCTCTCCTCTTTCGGCCTCACAGCCTCTCCTCTGTCTCACAGCCTCTCCTCGGTCTCACAGCCTCTCCTCTGTCTCACAGCCTCTCCTCTTTCGGCCTCACAGCCTCTCCTCGGTCTCACAGCCTCTCCTCGGTCTCACAGCCTCTCCTCGGTCTCACAGCCTCTCCTCGGTCTCACAGCCTCTCCTCGGTCTCACAGCCTCTCCTCTGTCTCACTGTCTGATGTTGGATTGTTAGGAAGGAGGTGGGGGTAAGCTGCTGTAACCCTCCAGCTTTACCCACGGGACCAACTAGCTGCCTCTGTGCATCATTCACAGTGCTGTAACCCTGCAGCTTTCCCCACAGGACCAACTAGCTGCCTCTGTGCATCATTCACAGTGCTGTAACCCTCCAGCTTTCCCCACAGGACCAACTAGCTGCCTCTGTGCATCATTCACAGTGCTGTAACCCCTCCAGCTTTACCCACGGGACCAACTAGCTGCCTCTGTGCATCATTCACAGTGCTGTAACCCCTCCAGCTTTACCCACAGGACCAACTAGCTGCCTCTGTGCATCATTCACAGTGCTGTAACCCTCCAGCTTTCCCCACAGGACCAACTAGCTGCCTCTGTGCATCATTCACAGTGCTGTAACCCTCCAGCTTTCCCCACAGGACCAACTAGCTGCCTCTGTGCATCATTTACAGTGCTGTAACCCTGCAGCTTTACCCACAGGACCAACTAGCTGCCTCTGTGCATCATTCACAGTGCTGTAACCCTGCAGCTTTACCCACAGGACCAACTAGCTGCCTCTGTGCATCATTCACAGTGCTGTAACCCCTCCAGCTTTCCCCACAGGACCAACTAGCTGCCTACGCTACCCTGCCTCCGACCTCCGCTGCCCAAAAAAGACATATTTCACAAAAAGTTCATGAGGCTTCATCCTCAGCCGGACAGGCCATCCCAGGGGACACCTCAGAGCGGAGCGAGGCAGACAGCATCCAGGAGAAGGGAAGCTACAAAGGTGTAATTGAACTCTCTGTCCGCAGCAAAACACAACACAGAGGAGGAGGAGGAGAGAACTGCCCCTTATAAACATGCACCTGACTAAATTATCATGTGGTTGTAAGAGAGGCTGGGGGATTGGGGGGAGTTGGGAGGGAGGGTAGTAATGTCAGCCAAAAAGCTCAGTGGGCTCGCTGTGAGTTATGACTTGACAGTCAGAGCACACGCAACACTGCACGCTAAACTACCACAACAATGAGAGGCTGGTCAGTCCAACAGCACCTGCTTTCAAAATGGAGGCTGTTGGAGGGATGGAGGATGGGCTGCGCTGTTGTCTGCAGTGCCTTCTCTGGGTGTATTCATCTCAATGTGGTGTATTCATCTCAATGTGGTGTATTCATCTCTATGTGGTGTATTCATCTCTATGTGGTGTATTCATCTCTATGTGGTGTATTCATCTCTATGTGGTGTATTCATCTCAATGGGGTGTATTCATCTCAATGGGGTGTATTCATCTCAATGTGGTGTATTCATCTCAATGTGGTGTATTCATCTCAATGTGGTGTATTCATCTCTATGGGGTGTATTCATCTCAATGGGGTGTATTCATCTCAGTATCTGGATGTGGTGTATTCATCTCAATGTGGTGTATTCATCTCTATGTGGTGTATTCATCTCTATGTGGTGTATTCATCTCTATGTGGTGTATTCATCTCTATGTGGTGTATTCATCTCAATGGGGTGTATTCATCTCAATGGGGTGTATTCATCTCAATGTGGTGTATTCATCTCAATGTGGTGTATTCATCTCAATGTGGTGTATTCATCTCTATGGGGTGTATTCATCTCAATGTGGTGTATTCATCTCAATGTGGTGTATTCATCTCTATGTGGTGTATTCATCTCTATGTGGTGTATTCATCTCTATGTGGTGTATTCATCTCTATGTGGTGTATTCATCTCAATGGGGTGTATTCATCTCAATGGGGTGTATTCATCTCAATGTGGTGTATTCATCTCTATGGGGTGTATTCATCTCTATGTGGTGTATTCATCTCTATGTGGTGTATTCATCTCAATGTGGTGTATTCATCTCAATGTGGTGTATTCATCTCAATGTGGTGTATTCATCTCAATGTGGTGTATTCATCTCAATGTGGTGTATTCATCTCAGTATCTGGATGTGGTGTATTCATCTCAGTATCTGGATGTGGTGTATTCATCTCAGTATCTGGATGTGGTGTATTCATCTCAGTATCTGGATGTGGTGTATTCATCTCAGTATCTGGATGTGGTGTATTCATCTCAGTGTGTGGATGTGGTGTATTCATCTCAGTATCTGGATGTGGTGTATTCATCTCAGTATCTGGATGTGGTGTATTCATCTCAGTATCTGGATGTGGTGTATTCATCTCAGTATCTGGATGTGGTGTATTCATCTCAGTATCTGGATGTGGTGTATTCATCTCAGTATCTGGATGTGGTGTATTCATCTCAGTATCTGGATGTGGTGTATTCATCTCAGTATCTGGATGTGGTGTATTCATCTCAGTATCTGGATGTGGTGTATTCATCTCAGTGTGGTGTATTCATCTCAGTGTGGTGTATTCATCTCAGTGTGGTGTATTCATCTCAGTATCTGGATGTGGTGTATTCATCTCAGTATCTGGATGTGGTGTATTCATCTCAGTATCTGGATGTGGTGTATTCATCTCAGTGTGGTGTATTCATCTCAGTATCTGGATGTGGTGTATTCATCTCAGTATCTGGATGTGGTGTATTCATCTCAGTATCTGGATGTGGTGTATTCATCTCAGTATCTGGATGTGGTGTATTCATCTCAGTATCTGGATGTGGTGTATTCATCTCAGTATCTGGATGTGGTGTATTCATCTCAGTATCTGGATGTGGTGTATTCATCTCAGTATCTGGATGTGGTGTATTCATCTCAGTATCTGGATGTGGTGTATTCATCTCAGTATCTGGATGTGGTGTATTCATCTCAGTATCTGGATGTGGTGTATTCATCTCAGTGTGTGGATGTGGTGTATTCATCTCAGTATCTGGATGTGGTGTATTCATCTCAGTATCTGGATGTGGTGTATTCATCTCAGTATCTGGATGTGGTGTATTCATCTCAGTATCTGGATGTGGTGTATTCATCTCAGTATCTGGATGTGGTGTATTCATCTCAGTATCTGGATGTGGTGTATTCATCTCAGTATCTGGATGTGGTGTATTCATCTCAGTGTGTGGATGTGGTGTATTCATCTCAGTGTGTGGATGTGGTGTATTCATCTCAGTATCTGGATGTGGTGTATTCATCTCAGTATCTGGATGTGGTGTATTCATCTCAGTATCTGGATGTGGTGTATTCATCTCAGTATCTGGATGTGGTGTATTCATCTCAGTATCTGGATGTGGTGTATTCATCTCAGTATCTGGATGTGGTGTATTCATCTCAGTATCTGGATGTGGTGTATTCATCTCAGTATCTGGATGTGGTGTATTCATCTCAGTATCTGGATGTGGTGTATTCATCTCAGTGTGTGGATGTGGTGTATTCATCTCAGTATCTGGATGTGGTGTATTCATCTCAGTATCTGGATGTGGTGTATTCATCTCAGTATCTGGATGTGGTGTATTCATCTCAGTATCTGGATGTGGTGTATTCATCTCAGTATCTGGATGTGGTGTATTCATCTCAGTATCTGGATGTGGTGTATTCATCTCAGTATCTGGATGTGGTGTATTCATCTCAGTGTGTGGATGTGGTGTATTCATCTCAGTATCTGGATGTGGTGTATTCATCTCAGTATCTGGATGTGGTGTATTCATCTCAGTATCTGGATGTGGTGTATTCATCTCAGTATCTGGATGTGGTGTATTCATCTCAGTATCTGGATGTGGTGTATTCATCTCAGTATCTGGATGTGGTGTATTCATCTCAGTATCTGGATGTGGTGTATTCATCTCAGTATCTGGATGTGGTGTATTCATCTCAGTATCTGGATGTGGTGTATTCATCTCAGTATCTGGATGTGGTGTATTCATCTCAGTATCTGGATGTGGTGTATTCATCTCAGTATCTGGATGTGGTGTATTCATCTCAGTATCTGGATGTAGGTGTATTCATCTCAGTGTGTGGATGTGGTGTATTCATCTCAGTATCTGGATGTGGTGTATTCATCTCAGTATCTGGATGTGGTGTATTCATCTCAGTATCTGGATGTGGTGTATTCATCTCAGTATCTGGATGTGGTGTATTCATCTCAGTATCTGGATGTGGTGTATTCATCTCAGTATCTGGATGTGGTGTATTCATCTCAGTATCTGGATGTGGTGTATTCATCTCAGTGTGTGGATGTGGTGTATTCATCTCAGTATCTGGATGTGGTGTATTCATCTCAGTATCTGGATGTGGTGTATTCATCTCAGTATCTGGATGTGGTGTATTCATCTCAGTATCTGGATGTGGTGTATTCATCTCAGTATCTGGATGTGGTGTATTCATCTCAGTATCTGGATGTGGTGTATTCATCTCAGTATCTGGATGTGGTGTATTCATCTCAGTATCTGGATGTGGTGTATTCATCTCAGTATCTGGATGTGGTGTATTCATCTCAGTATCTGGATGTGGTGTATTCATCTCAGTATCTGGATGTGGTGTATTCATCTCAGTATCTGGATGTGGTGTATTCATCTCAGTATCTGGATGTGGTGTATTCATCTCAGTATCTGGATGTGGTGTATTCATCTCAGTATCTGGATGTGGTGTATTCATCTCAGTATCTGGATGTGGTGTATTCATCTCAGTATCTGGATGTGGTATATTCATCTCAGTATCTGGATGTGGTGTATTCATCTCAGTGTGTGGATGTGGTGTATTCATCTCAGTATCTGGATGTGGTACCTGGGGCGGCAGGTAGCTTAGTGGTTAAGAGCGTTGTGCCAGTATCCGAAAGGTCGCTGGTTCTAATCCCCGAGCCGACTAGGTGAAAAATCTCTCGATGTGCCCTTGAGCAAGGCACTTAACCCTAAATTGCTCCTGTAAGTCGCTCTGGATAAGAGCGTCTGCTAAATGACTAAAATGTAAAATGTATAACTATCTCACAGCCAGTTTATGGATGTGCAGGGCTCGACGTTAAAGCTTGTCCTCTTGTCCTGGACAAGAAGAATATAGATATATAAAAAAACACAATATCAAAACAATTACTCCGATCAGAATTGGATCAGCAAGGCAAAACATTGGAATAATATTCCACTCTAATTTTCATGTAGTCCTACATAAATAAAAAAAAAGCCTACATGTCATACACAAAAAAGTATGGATAAAAGTATAAAAGATGATATTTGGATAAGAGCGTCTGCTAAATGGTATATTATTATACATAGCGTAGGTGATATGCATATTGGCTACAGCCTCACGTCCAAACCCATGCTGACATGAGAGAGGAGCCAGAAAATGGAGCCAAAACTTTAAATGAGACTTTTAGTTACATAAATGCAGGCCAGTCATGATTGACAAACATAATGAAGGATAACAGTCATTTCTAAAAGGCTTGATTCTGTCGACATACTCCAGGCACCATTCGTTCAGATTAAAAATGGTCACAAGACCGGAGAGTGAAGGAGAGTGCCTGTTGCGTAGAGCACGTCGCTCCATCTTGAATTTGAGCGGAGGTGGTCAGCGTTTTGAAACTATTTATCCAACCATCAACTTAACTATTTAAAACCTGGGTTGTTTTAAAATCATTTTTATAAAGCATGTGTTCCCTTGTTTCAAAGTAGCCTTGCCAAAATCTGACCATAGAAAATCAGCATGATCATTACACAGGTGCACCTTGTGCTGGGGACAATAAAAAGGCCTCTAAAATGTGCAGTTTTTTTCCCCCCACAACACAATGCCACAGATGTCTCAAGTTTTGAGGGAGCGTGCAATTGGCATGACAACTGCAGGAAATGTCCACCAGAGCTGTTGCCATAAAGAATTGAATGTTCATTTCTCTACCATAAGCCACATCCAACGTTTGTTTTAGAGAATTTGGCAGTGCGTCCAACCGGCCTCACAACCGCTGACCACGTGTAACCACGCCAGCCCCAGGACCTCCACATCCGGCTTCTTCACATGCGGCATCGTCAGAGACCAGCCACCCGGACAGCTGATGAAACTGAGGAGTATTTCTGTCTATAATAAACCCCTTTTGTGGTGGAAAAAACGGATTCTGATTGGCTAGGCCTGCCCTCCCAGGCCCACCCATGGCTGTGCCCCTGCCCAGTCATGTGAAATCCATAGATCCCTTCTATGAACTGTAACTCAGTAAAATCGTTGAAACGGTTGTGTTTATATTTTTCTTCAGTATAGTACTAATGTTGTGTGGCCCATCTTAGCAGTACTATGAAATAGCCAACGTTAGGGTGGTCCATCAACGTCAACGTCAGCAAGAGCTAGGATGCCTCCCAACTGGACAACCAACGCAGGGAGAAGATCTCGCAGTGTCAAGAAAAAAAACACTTGACTGATCAAATCAGGAGAGACGACGACGACCTCCTCTCTAAAACATAACGTCAAGCCTCCAGTTGAGCTCAGTGCCCCGGCTGTGATGTCCATTCAACCCCGGCCAACCTACTTCCTCTCATTTGAATATGCTAGTCAGGCATGAGATACAGACAGGGGAGCGCGGCTGGCGTTACCAGCACCTACAGTATGTCGTTTCATTTGTATCCTCAGACACAAAAACAGCCACGTCATGTTTTATTCATCAGATAAAACCAGCTACGTCATGTTTTATTCATCAGATAAAACCCAGCCACGTCATGTTTTATTCATCAGATAAAACCAGCTACGTCATGTTTTATTCATCAGATAAAACCAGCTACGTCATGTTTTATTCATCAGATAAAACCAGCTACGTCATGTTTTATTCATCAGATAAAACCAGCTACGTCATGTTTTATTCATCAGATAAAACCCAGCTACGTCATGTTTTATTCATCAGATAAAACCAGCTACGTCATGTTTTATTCATCAGATAAAACCCAGCTACGTCATGTTTTATTCATCAGATAAAAACAGCCACGTCATGTTTTATTCATCAGATAAAAACAGCCACGTCATGTTTTATTCATCAGATAAAACCAGCTACGTCATGTTTTATTCATCAGATAAAACCAGCTACGTCATGTTTTATTCATCAGATAAAACCAGCTACGTCATGTTTTATTCATCAGATAAAACCAGCTACGTCATGTTTTATTCATCAGATAAAACCAGCTACGTCATGTTTTATTCATCAGATAAAACCAGCTACGTCATGTTTTATTCATCAGATAAAACCAGCTACGTCATGTTTTATTCATCAGATAAAACCAGCTACGTCATGTTTTATTCATCAGATAAAACCAGCTACGTCATGTTTTATTCATCAGATAAAACCAGCTACGTCATGTTTTATTCATCAGATAAAACCAGCTACGTCATGTTTTATTTATCAGATGAGAGCCAGAGAGAGAGAGAGCTTCAATATTAAATAAATGTTAACACATTAGGATGCATCTATAACAGCAGGCCTACTCCCTAGTCCCTATACAGTCAACTAGCTCCAGAGAATAGGGTGGCTTTGGGACGTAGCCATTAGCTAGGCGCGGCTGGTCTTTGTTTTATGATATTCCTATTTAGGAAGGGAAAATTTGCTTGGCTGCCAATATAGCTATATAGAATTAGGAATGAGATCATTTAATAGGATCTCTACGCATAGCTACGCCTCCATCTCATTTAACTGATTTTACAACCCTTTGGACCTGGGCAGCAATAGTCTGGTAATGAGACTACTGGCAGATCTGGTGCTGGGGGAATATTGACACACACACACACACACACACACACACACACACACATCCCCGACCAAAGACTTGGGAGCGTGTGTCCTTCTCTCTCTCTCTGTAAGCACACGTATGTCGTCCCCCCCCCCAGTCACGTGGACGTTTGATGAGTCTGATGTTCCAGTGGCGCTCCGTCCGTTCAGCCTGTTCAATAGCGTAGTCAGCCAGACACACCGAGCTAGCCCTGCCAGCCAGACACACCGAGCTAGCCCTGCCAGCCAGACACACCGAGCTAGCCCTGCCAGCCAGACACACCGAGCTAGCCCTGCCAGCCAGACACACCGAGCTAGCCCTGCCAGCCAGACACACCGAGCTAGCCCTGCCAGCCAGACACACCGAGCTAGCCCTGCCAGCCAGACACACCCGAGCTAGCCCTGCCAGCCAGACACACCGAGCTAGCCCTGCCAGCCAGACACACCGAGCTAGCCCTGCCAGCCAGACACACCGAGCTAGCCCTGCCAGCCAGACACACCGAGCTAGCCCTGCCAGCCAGACACACCGAGCTAGCCCTGCCAGCCAGACACACCGAGCTAGCCCTGCCAGCCAGACACACCGAGCTAGCCCTGCCAGCCAGACACACTGAGCTAGCCCTGCCAGCCAGACACACCGAGCTAGCCCTGCCAGCCAGACACACCGAGCTAGCCCTGCCAGCCAGAGTGAGTCACAGTGAGCTAAGGCTTTGGGACGCATCCCAAAAACGGCACCCTATTCCCTACGGTCAAAAGTAATGCACTGTGTGGCGAATATAGGGTACCATTTGGGATGCACTCTATGGTGTTTCTGAGTCGCTGTGTAGCGTATGTGTCTGGCCTGACCCCAAAAAAACATCATTTTAGATTTAGACATCATTTATCTTGGCTCACATCTCTCCATCAGCGGAGGGCGAGAGAGGTGAGGGAAGGAGAGGGAGGGTGCTTGGCCTCAGTCTTCCTGACTGACGTATTTGGGAGGAGAGGAGAAGGGAGAAGAGGGGAGAGTGGAGGAGGGGAAAGTAGAGGGGAGGAGAGGAGGGGAGATGAGAGGGGAGAGGAGCAGAGGAGGGGAGAGGAGAGGAGAGGAGAGGGGGAGAGGGAGGAGAGGAGGGAGAGGAGGGAGAGGGGAGGGAGGGGAGGGAGGGGAGGGAGAGGGAGGAGAGGAGGGAGGGAGAGGGAGGAGGAGAGGAGGGAGAGGAGAGGAGAGGAGAGGAGAGGAGAGGAGAGGAGAGGGAGAGGAGGAGGGGAGAGGAGAGGAGAGGAGAGGAGAGGAGAGGAGAGGAGAGGAGAGGAGAGGAGAGAGGAGAGGAGAGGAGGGAGGAGAGGAGAGGAGAGGAGAGGAGAGGAGAGGAGAGGAGAGGGGAGGAGAGGGGAGGAGAGGGAGAGGGGGAGAGGAGGAGAGGAGGGGAGATGAGAGGAGGAGAGGAGGGGAGATGAGGAGAGCAGAGGAGGGGAGGAGCTGCTGAGGTAAACGGAGGAGCAGAGAGGAGCGGCACTCACCGTCAAACGCTGTTACGCTGTATAGGGAATAGGTGTCATTTCAGACACAGTAACGGGGGGGCGGGGGGTTGAGAGAGGAACTGGCCAATGACAGCTAACCATGTCTTCTGGGCAGCCAACCAGAGAGCAGAGCTGGGTCAGCAACAGCCAAATAAAGAGCAGGTGGACGAATGAGGAGCGAGAGGGAGGTGATCCGCTAAACGTGTTTGTTTCTGTTCTTCAACAGTACAGTCAGTCAGAGAGAAAGATGGATTGTGGCAGCTCAACTACCTAACCATAGGCATTAGACTCTGATCAATTCGATATACGGTATTTCAAAGCTCTGTACCCAAAAAGTGATACATCGTCTTTACATATGACCCTGGCATTAAACAGCCCATGACGTCTTCTATACTGTTGGCTGACTGGGTCAGTCTGTTCTATTCTGATGGTCATTCCAGCCACTACACTTACACTACGGTAATCATGTGCTGCCCCCCAGTGGTCACCGCTCATGTATTACTTACCCACAATGCAATGCACTTCAATGACCTCATTTGGATTGTTTGGACTTTATTTGTATGAGTTGCAGCTGCAGGGTTGGGCTTTTTGAGTCACAGCTACCACTGACAGTATTCTATATCTCTACTGTAAAAAGGTTAGTTTGGATCGTGGATGCTTACTGACTAAAAGTATATCCCCTTTACCAAAGCACTACATGCATCTATACTGCTGTATATTTCATACATTTATTTCCAAGTCCTTCTCACTGGTTATATTTCATACATTATATCCAAGTCCTTCTTGTGGTCTATATTTCAGACATTATCCCCCAAGTCCTTCTTACCATATATATTTCATACATTATCCCCAAGTCATTCTTGTGGCCTATATTTCAGACATTATCCCCAAGTCCTTCTTGTGGTCTATATTTCAGACATTACCCCCCAAGTCATTCTTACTCTCTATATTTCAGACATCAAATGAGTGTTGCATGGTATACGGAATCTTCTGTACTTTTTCCAATACTAGAACATGGAAAAACAGTTCAGTACTTCTGTCAAATGTGTCCCATGGATCAACGGTCGATGACCTCTTATAGCACCCAACATGGCTGGGAGTCTGGGCTCCATCATGTTACCTTAGCCTGCACTGGGAGTCTGGACTCCATCATGTTACCTTAGCCTGCACTGGGAGTCTGGGCTCCATCATGTTACCTTAGCCTGCACTGGGAGTCTGGACTCCATCATGTTACCTTAGCCTGCACTGGGAGTCTGGGCTCCATCATGTTACCTTAGCCTGCACTGGGAGTCTGGGCTCCATCATGTTACCTTAGCCTGCACTGGGAGTCTGGACTCCATCATGTTACTGGGAGTCTGGGCTCCATCATGTTACCTTAGCCTGCACTGGGAGTCTGGGCTCCATCATGTTACCTTAGCCTGCACTGGGAGTCTGGGCTCCATCATGTTACCTTAGCCTGCACTGGGAGTCTGGGCTCCATCATGTTACCTTAGCCTGCACTGGGAGTCTGGACTCCATCATGTTACTGGGAGTCTGGGCTCCATCATGTTACTGGGAGTCTGGGCTCCATCATGTTACTGGGAGTCTGGGCTCCATCATGGTACTGGGAGTCTGGGCTCCATCATGTTACTGGGAGTCTGGGCTCCATCATGTTACTGGGAGTCTGGGCTCCATCATGTTACTGGGAGTCTGGGCTCCATCATGTTACTGGGAGTCTGGACTCCATCATGTTACTGGGAGTCTGGGCTCCATCATGGTACTGGGAGTCTGGGCTCCATCATGTTACTGGGAGTCTGGGCTCCATCATGTTACTGGGAGTCTGGGCTCCATCATGTTACTGGGAGTCTGGGCTCCATCATGGTACTGGGAGTCTGGGCTCCATCATGTTACTGGGAGTCTGGGCTCCATCATGTTACTGGGAGTCTGGGCTCCATCATGTTACTGGGAGTCTGGGCTCCATCATGTTACTGGGAGTCTGGGCTCCATCATGTTACTGGGAGTCTGGACTCCATCATGTTACTGGGAGTCTGGACTCCATCATGTTACCTTAGCCTGCACTGGGAGTCTGGGCTCCATCATGTTACCTTAGCCTGCACTGGGAGTCTGGGCTCCATCATGTTACTGGGAGTCTGGGCTCCATCATGTTACTGGGAGTCTGGGCTCCATCATGTTACTGGGAGTCTGGGCTCCATCATGTTACTGGGAGTAGTCAACCTACACACAATACCCTATAACGACAAAGTGAAAACAGGTTGAGTAATTTTTGCAAATGTATTAAAAACAAAAAACAGAAATACTTTATTTACATAAGTATTCAGACCCTTTGCTATGAGACTCGAAATTGAGCTCAGGTGCATTCTGTTTCCATTGATCATCCTTGAGATGTTTCTACAACTTGGAGTCCACCTGTGGTAAATTCAATTGATTGGACATGATTTGGAAAGGTACACACCTGTCTATATAAAGGTCCCACAGTTGACAGTGCATGTCAGAGCAGAAACCAAGCCATGAGGTCGAAGGAATTGTCCATAGAGCTCCGAGAAAGGATTGTGTCGAGGCACAGATCTGGGAAGGTTACCAAAACATTTCTGCAGCATTGAAGGTCCCAGAGAACACAGTGGCCTCCATCGTTCTTAAATGGAAGAAGTTTGTAACCACCAAGACTCTTCCTAGAGCTGGCCGCCCGGCCAAACTGAGCAATCGGGGAGAAGGGCCTTGGTCGGGGAGGTGACCAAGAATCCGATGGTCACTCTGACAGAGCTCCAGAGTTCCTCTGTGGAGATGGGAGAACCTTCCAGAAGGACAACCATCTCTGCAGCACTCCACCAATCAGGCCTTTATGGTAGAGTGGCCAGACGGAAGCCACTCCTCAGTAAAAGGCACCTAAAGACTCAGACCATGAGAAACAAGATTCTCTGGTCTGATGAAACCAAAATTGAACTCTTTGGCCTAAATGCCAAGCGTCACATCTGGAGGAAACCTGGCACCATCCCTACGGTGAAGCATGGTGGTGGCAGCATCATGCTGTGGGGATATTTTTCAGCGGCAGGGACTGGGAGACTAGTCAGGATCGATGCAAAGATGAACGGAGCAAAGTACAGAGAGATCCTTGATAAAAAACCTGCTCCAGAGCGCTCAGGACCTCAGACTGGGGTGAAGGTTCACCTTCCAACAGGACAACAACCCTAAGCACACAGCCAAGACAACGCAGGAGTGGCTTCGGGACAAGTCTCTGAATGTCTTTGAGTGGCCCAGCCAGAGCCAGGACTTGAACACGATCAAACATCTCTGAAAATAACTGTGCAGCGACGCTCCCCATCCAACCTGACAGAGATTGAGAGGATCTGCAGAGAAGAATGGGAGAAAGTCCCCAAATACAGGTGTGCCAAGCTTGTAGAGTAAACCCAAGAAGACTCGAGGCTGTAATCGCTGCCAAAGGTGCTTCAACAAAGTACTGAGTAAAGGGTCTGAATACGTATGTAAACGTGATATCATTTATTCATTTTTAAATATAAATTAGCAAACATTTCTAAAAACCTGTTTTTGCTTTGTCATTATGGGGTATTGTGTGTAGATTGATAAGGGGGAAAAAACGATGTAATCAACTTTAGAATAAGGCTGTAACGTAACAAAATGTGGAAAAAGTCAAGGGGTCTGAATGCACTGTATATATTATTATGGTATGTATTACCTGCCATGGCGATGCCTCCCAGCCCTGTACTGTGGTGATGCATATTGGACCTACTGGGCAGCATCAGGTCCAGGAAGCTGCTGTGCTGTGACACCGAGGCAGACGGCGTGTGGCTGCTGTGTTGTGACACCGAGGCAGACGGCGTGTGGCTGCTGTGTCGCGACACCGAGGCAGACGGCGTGTGGCTGCCGCCGAAGTGCGTCGTGAAGCTATTGCGTGTCGGGGCTACAGCTGTGGAGGACGTCATCCAGGGGTGACGGTTGGTCTGTGATGATGAAGACGAGGAGGAGGAGGAGGAGGAGGAGGATGAAGGTGGCGGCTGTCCGGGGAAGCTGAAGGAGTTATAGACAGCCCGTTGTTGAGGGTGGTGGTGGTGGTGGTGGTGCATCTGGGAGAAGCTGTGATTACTACTGAAACCAGACAGACCAGAGTTCAGCCCAGAGAAGTGGTTATGGGATATCAGCCCTCCAGGGGGACCAGGGACAGTTTTGGTGGGTAGAGAGGAGAGGAGTGAGTGGTGGGGGTAGAAGGGACCAGGGGAGAGGGACAGGGACGGGAGGCTGTCCTGAATGCTGAGCTCCTTCTCTATGAGGTCCTCCAGGGCTTTACGGGTGATGTCGAAGGGATCAAATCCCAGGTCGTCTTCTGAGGTCTGTTGTTTGGATGAGCCGAAGCCGAACGCTGCCTGCCAGTCTGTTGAGGACGATACTGGGATGGTATCTGGAGGAGGAGAGATGGGGGGAGAGAGAGGGAGGGAATAGCTAGATATTAGTGATGTCATGTTTAACAGAGAAAAAGCTTTTAACTCCTCTCATTCATACACAAACAAACAAGACCTCATCACTAGGCTAGACTGCCTCATCACTAGGCTAGACTGCCTCATCACTAGGCTAGACTGCCTCATCACTAGGCTAGACTGCCTCATCACTAGGCTAGACTGCCTCATCACTAGGCTAGACTGCCTCATCACTAGGCTAGACTGCCTCATCACTAGGCTAGACTGCCTCATCACTAGGCTAGACTGCCTCATCACTAGGCTAGACTGCCTCATCACTAGGCTAGACTGCCTCATCACTAGGCTAGACTGCCTCATCACTAGGCTAGACTGCCTCATCACTAGGCTAGACTGCCTCATCACTAGGCTAGACTGCCTCATCACTAGGCTAGACTGCCTCATCACTAGGCTAGACTGCCTCATCACTAGGCTAGACTGCCTCATCACTAGGCTAGACTGCCTCATCACTAGGCTAGACTGCCTCATCACTAGGCTAGACATTTGGACTCACAAATAAAATCACCATTAAATCAAATTAGATTAAATGATCAAAAAGAGTAGAGATCTCCCATTCATAACGTATTCAGATAGAAAAGAGATACTTTTGTAATCTATAATGCAGGTAGGGTCCCCACTCTACCTGATGTGAAGAGGCTGTGTGGTTCGGGTGCGGTGGGCCAGGTGTCGTGGTTGTTATGTGTGGCGGCGCTGGGGATGGGGTTAGGATGGCGGAAGTTACTATTGTCTGAGAACAGAGACTGGGACTCGGCAGCAGCCCCCTGGAAGGGAGAACGGGCAGTCAGACCAGCTACACTGATGGGAACCACTTGGTTGGCTTTGGAGAAACCAGGAGGGCCGGAGAGGACAGGAGGGGGCGACGGAGAGTCACTGTCTGGGAGCTGAGAGAGAGATGGGGGAGGAAGAGAGAGATGAGAGAGAGAGATGGGGGAGGGAGGGAGAGAGAGAGGGAGGGAGGGAGGGAGGGAGGGAGAGGGAGGGAGGGAGAGAGGGAGGGAGAGGGAGGGAGGGAGGGAGGGAGGGAGGGAGAGGGAGGGAGGGAGAGAGGGGGAGGGAGAGATGGGGGAGGGGGAGAGAGAGGGTCAGTCTGATCTTGATCATATTAGAATGAATAAACCATTAGTCTGCAACACTGATTAGTTTAATGAAAGAAATTAGCTTTTCAAATCAGGATGTCTAGGAGGCAACAGATACGCTGCTGCTCTGCAGATTCCCATCTACCAAGTCTAAGGTCAAATAAATACTGACCAACATTGACATAACATTCCGAGCCCTGAAAAGACTCAACGTTGTCAGTCTTACCAGGTTGTGATGTTCTGAGGAGTCTCCATGTTGTGTGGCACTACTACTGATGAAGTCTGGCAGAGCGTCACCGGGGCTGAAAGACACAGCAACCTGTTGTTAGAACCACCATGGTGAGGCGAGGATGACCACAGAGCAACCTGTTGTTAGAACCACCATGGTGAGGCGAGGATGACCACAGAGCAACCTGTTGTTAGAACCACCATGGTGAGGCGAGGATGACCACAGAGCAACCTGTTGTTAGAACCACCATGGTGAGGCGAGGATGACCACAGAGCAACCTGTTGTTAGAACCACCATGGTGAGGCGAGGATGACCACAGAGCAACCTGTTGTTAGAACCACCATGGTGAGGCGAGGATGACCACAGAGCAACCTGTTGTTAGAACCACCATGGTGAGGCGAGGATGACCACAGAGCAACCTGTTGTTAGAACCACCATGGTGAGGCGAGGATGACCACAGAGCAACCTGTTGTTAGAACCACCATGGTGTGGCGAGGATGACCACAGAGCAACCTGTTGTTAGAACCACCATGGTGTGGCGAGGATGACCACAGAGCAACCTGTTGTTAGAACCACCATGGTGTGGCGAGGATGACCACAGAGCAACCTGTTGTTAGAACCACCATGGTGAGGCGAGGATGACCACAGAGCAACCTGTTGTTAGAACCACCATGGTGAGGCGAGGATGACCACAGAGCAACCTGTTGTTAGAACCACCATGGTGTGGCGAGGATGACCACAGAGCAACCTGTTGTTAGAACCACCATGGTGAGGCGAGGATGACCACAGAGCAACCTGTTGTTAGAACCACCATGGTGAGGCGAGGATGACCACAGAGCAACCTGTTGTTAGAACCACCATGGTGTGGCGAGGATGACCACAGAGCAACCTGTTGTTAGAACCACCATGGTGAGGCGAGGATGACCACAGAGCAACCTGTTGTTAGAACCACCATGGTGTGGCGAGGATGACCACAGAGCAACCTGTTGTTAGAACCACCATGGTGTGGCGAGGATGACCACAGAGCAACCTGTTGTTAGAACCACCATGGTGTGGCGAGGATGACCACAGAGCAACCTGTTGTTAGAACCACCATGGTGTGGCGAGGATGACCACAGAGCAACCTGTTGTTAGAACCACCATGGTGTGGCGAGGATGACCACAGAGCAACCTGTTGTTAGAACCACCATGGTGTGGCGAGGATGACCACAGAGCAACCTGTTGTTAGAACCACCATGGTGTGGCGAGGATGACCACAGAGCAACCTGTTGTTAGAACCACCATGGTGTGGCGAGGATGACCACAGAGCAACCTGTTGTTAGAACCACCATGGTGTGGCGAGGATGACCACAGAGCAACCTGTTGTTAGAACCACCATGGTGTGGCGAGGATGACCACAGAGCAACCTGTTGTTAGAACCACCATGGTGAGGCGAGGATGACCACAGAGCAACCTGTTGTTAGAACCACCATGGTGTGGCGAGGATGACCACAGAGCAACCTGTTGTTAGAACCACCATGGTGAGGCGAGGATGACCACAGAGCAACCTGTTGTTAGAACCACCATGGTGAGGCGAGGATGACCACAGAGCAACCTGTTGTTAGAACCACCATGGTGAGGCGAGGATGACCACAGAGCAACCTGTTGTTAGAACCACCATGGTGTGGCGAGGATGACCACAGAGCAACCTGTTGTTAGAACCACCATGGTGTGGCGAGGATGACCACAGAGCAACCTGTTGTTAGAACCACCATGGTGTGGCGAGGATGACCACAGAGCAACCTGTTGTTAGAACCACCATGGTGAGGCGAGGATGACCACAGAGCAACCTGTTGTTAGAACCACCATGGTGTGGCGAGGATGACCACAGAGCAACCTGTTGTTAGAACCACCATGGTGTGGCGAGGATGACCACAGAGCAACCTGTTGTTAGAACCACCATGGTGTGGCGAGGATGACCACAGAGCAACCTGTTGTTAGAACCACCATGGTGTGGCGAGGATGACCACAGAGCAACCTGTTGTTAGAACCACCATGGTGTGGCGAGGATGACCACAGAGCAACCTGTTGTTAGAACCACCATGGTGAGGCGAGGATGACCACAGAGCAACCTGTTGTTAGAACCACCATGGTGTGGCGAGGATGACCACAGAGCAACCTGTTGTTAGAACCACCATGGTGTGGCGAGGATGACCACAGAGCAACCTGTTGTTAGAACCACCATGGTGTGGCGAGGATGACCACAGAGCAACCTGTTGTTAGAACCACCATGGTGTGGCGAGGATGACCACAGAGCAACCTGTTGTTAGAACCACCATGGTGTGGCGAGGATGACCACAGAGCAACCTGTTGTTAGAACCACCATGGTGAGGCGAGGATGACCACAGAGCAACCTGTTGTTAGAACCACCATGGTGAGGCGAGGATGACCACAGAGCAACCTGTTGTTAGAACCACCATGGTGAGGCGAGGATGACCACAGAGCAACCTGTTGTTAGAACCACCATGGTGAGGCGAGGATGACCACAGAGCCACAATGTCTAAATACACTACATGACCAGCAGGATGTGGACACCTGCTGGTCCAACATCTCATTCCAAAATCATGGGCATTAACATGGAGTTGGTCCCCCCTTTGCTGCTATAACAGCCTCCACTCTTCTGGGAAGGCTTTCCACTAGATGTTGGAACATTGCTGCGGGGACTTGCTTCCATTCAGCCACAAGAGCATTGGTGAGGACGGGCACTGATGTTGGGCGATTAGTAGATGACAGATAACAGCAACGCCAGTAGATGACAGATAACAGCAACACCAGTAGATGACAGATAACAGCAACACCAGTAGATGACAGATAACAGCAACACCAGTAGATGACAGATAACAGCAACACCAGTAGATGACAGATAACAGCAACACCAGTAGATGACAGATAACAGCAACACCAGTAGATGACATAACACCAGTAGATGACAGATAACAGCAACACCAGTAGATGACAGATAACAGCAACACCAGTAGATGACAGATAACAGCAACACCAGTAGATGACAGATAACAGCAACACCAGTAGATGACAGATAACAGCAACACCAGTAGATGATAGATAACAGCAACACCAGTAGATGATAGATAACAGCAACACCAGTAGATAACAGCAACACCAGTAGATGACAGATAACAGCAACGCCAGTAGATGACAGATAACAGCAACACCAGTAGATGACAGAGAGCACCAGTAGATAACAGATAACAGCAACACCAGTAGATGATAGATAACAGCAACACCAGTAGATGACAGATAACAGCAACGCCAGTAGATGACAGATAACAGCAACACCAGTAGATGACAGATAACAGCAACACCAGTAGATAACAGCAACACCAGTAGATGACAGATAACAGCAACGCCAGTAGATGACAGATAACAGCAACACCAGTAGATGACAGAGAGCACCAGTAGATGACAGATAACAGCAACACCAGTAGATGATAGATAACAGCAACACCAGTAGATGACAGATAACAGCAACGCCAGTAGATGACAGATAACAGCAACACCAGTAGATGATAGATAACAGCAACACCAGTAGATGATAGATAACAGCAACACCAGTAGATGATAGATAACAGCAACACCAGTAGATGACAGATAACAGCAGCACCAGTAGATAACAGATAACAGCAACGCCAGTAGATGATAGATAACAGCAACGCCAGTAGATGATAGATAACAGCAACACCAGTAGATGACAGATAACAGCAACACCAGTAGATGACAGATAACAGCAACACCAGTAGATGATAGATAACAGCAACACCAGTAGATGATAGATAACAGCAACACCAGTAGATGATAGATAACAGCAACACCAGTAGATGACAGATAACAGCAGAACAACCCAGTAGATGACAGATAACAGCAACACCAGTAGATGATAGATAACAGCAACACCAGTAGATGATAGATAACAGCAACACCAGTAGATGATAGATAACAGCAACACCAGTAGATGACAGATAACAGCAGCACCAGTAGATAACAGATAACAGCAACGCCAGTAGATGATAGATAACAGCAACGCCAGTAGATGATAGATAACAGCAACACCAGTAGATGATAGATAACAGCAACACCAGTAGATGACAGATAACAGCAACACCAGTAGATGATAGATAACAGCAACGCCAGTAGATGATAGATAACAGCAACACCAGTAGATAACAGCAACACCAGTAGATGACAGATAACAGCAACGCCAGTAGATGACAGATAACAGCAACACCAGTAGATGACAGATAACAGCAACACCAGTAGATAACAGCAACGCCAGTAGATGACAGATAACAGCAACACCAGTAGATGACAGATAAAAGCAACACCAGTAGATGACAGATAACAGCAACACCAGTAGATGACAGATAACAGCAACACCAGTAGATGACAGATAACAGCAACGCCAGTAGATGATAGATAACAGCAACACCAGTAGATAACAGCAACACCAGTAGATGATAGATAACAGCAACACCAGTAGATAACAGCAACACCAGTAGATGACAGATAACAGCAACGCCAGTAGATGACAGATAACAGCAACACCAGTAGATGACAGATAACAGCAACACCAGTAGATGACAGATAACAGCAACGCCAGTAGATGACAGATAACAGCAGTAGATGATAGATAACAGCAACACCAGTAGATGACAGATAACAGCAACGCCAGTAGATGACAGATAACAGCAGCACCAGTAGATGATAGATAACAGCAACACCAGTAGATGACAGATAACAGCAACACCAGTAGATGACAGATAACAGCAACACCAGTAGATGACAGATAACAGCAACGCCAGTAGATGACAGATAACAGCAACACCAGTAGATGATAGATAACAGCAACACCAGTAGATGACAGATAACAGCAACACCAGTAGATGACAGATAACAGCAACACCAGTAGATGACAGCAACACCAGTAGATGACAGATAACAGCAACACCAGTAGATAACAGCAACACCAGTAGATGAGAGATAACAGCAACACCAGTAGATGACAGATAACAGCAACACCAGTAGATGACAGATAACAGCAACACCAGTAGATGATAGATAACAGCAACACCAGTAGATGACAGATAGCAGCAACACCAGTAGATGACAGATAGCACCAGTAGATGACAGATAACAGCAACACCAGTAGATGACAGATAACAGCAACACCAGTAGATGACAGATAACAGCAACACCAGTAGATGATAGATAACAGCAACACCAGTAGATGATAGATAACAGCAACACCAGTAGATGACAGATAACAGCAACACCAGTAGATGACAGATAACAGCAACACCAGTAGATGACAGATAACAGCAACACCAGTAGATGACAGCAACACCAGTAGATGACAGATAACAGCAACACCAGTAGATGATAGATAACAGCAACACCAGTAGATGACAGATGACAGCAACACCAGTAGATGACAGATAACAGCAACACCAGTAGATGACAGATAACAGCAACACCAGTAGATGACAGATAACAGCAACACCAGTAGATGACAGATAACAGCAACACCAGTAGATGACAGATAACAGCAACACCAGTAGATGACAGATAGCACCAGTAGATGACAGATAACAGCAACACCAGTAGATGACAGATAACAGCAACGCCAGTAGATGACAGATAACAGCAACACCAGTAGATGACAGATAGCACCAGTAGATGACAGATATCAGCAACACCAGTAGATGACAGATAACAGAAACACCAGTAGATGATAGATAACAGCAACACCAGTAGATGACAGATAACAGCAACACCAGTAGATGACAGATAGCACCAGTAGATGACAGATAACAGCAACACCAGTAGATGACAGATAACAGCAACGCCAGTAGATGACAGATAACAGCAACACCAGTAGATGACAGATAACAGCAACACCAGTAGATGACAGCAACACCAGTAGATGACAGATAACAGCAACACCAGTAGATGACAGATAACAGCAACACCAGTAGATGATAGATAACAGCAACACCAGTAGATGACAGATAACAGCAACGCCAGTAGATGACAGATAACAGCAACACCAGTAGATGACAGATAACAGCAACACCAGTAGATGACAGATAACAGCAACACCAGTAGATGATAGATAACAGCAACACCAGTAGATGACAGATAACAGCAACGCCAGTAGATGACAGATAACAGCAACACCAGTAGATGACAGATAACAGCAACACCAGTAGATGATAGATAACAGCAACACCAGTAGATGACAGATAACAGCAACACCAGTAGATGGTAGATAACAGCAACACCAGTAGATGGTAGATAACAGCAACACCAGTAGATGACAGATAACAGCAACACCAGTAGATGATAGATAACAGCAACACCAGTAGATGACAGATAACAGCAACACCAGTAGATGACAGATAACAGCAACACCAGTAGATGACAGATAACAGCAACACCAGTAGATGACAGATAACAGCAACACCAGTAGATGACAGATAACAGCAACACCAGTAGATGACAGATAACAGCAACACCAGTAGATGACAGATAACACCAGTAGATGACAGATAACAGCAACACCAGTAGATGACAGATAACACCAGTAGATGATAGATAACACCAGTAGATGATAGATAACAGCAACACCAGTAGATGATAGATAACAGCAACACCAGTAGATGACAGATAACAGCAACACCAGTAGATGACAGATAACAGCAACACCAGTAGATGACAGATAACAGCAACACCAGTAGATGACAGATAACAGCAACACCAGTAGATGACAGATAACACCAGTAGATGACAGACAACAGCAACACCAGTAGATGACAGATAACAGCAACACCAGTAGATGACAGATAACAGCAACACCAGTAGATGATAGATAACACCAGTAGATGATAGATAACAGCAACACCAGTAGATGATAGATAACAGCAACACCAGTAGATGACAGATAACAGCAACACCAGTAGATGACAGATAACACCAGTAGATGACAGATAACAGCAACACCAGTAGATGACAGATAACAGCAACACCAGTAGATGACAGATAACAGCAACACCAGTAGATGACAGATAACAGCAACACCAGTAGATGATAGATAACAGCAACACCAGTAGATGACAGATAACAGCAACACCAGTAGATGACAGATAACAGCAACACCAGTAGATGACAGATAACAGCAACACCAGTAGATGACAGATAACACCAGTAGATGACAGACGACAGATAACACCAGTAGATGACAGACAACAGCAACACCAGTAGATGACAGATAACAGCAACACCAGTAGATGACAGATAACAGCAACACCAGTAGATGACAGATAACAGCAACACCAGTAGATGACAGATAACAGCAACACCAGTAGATGACAGATAACAGCAACACCAGTAGATGACAGATAACACCAGTAGATGACAGACAACAGCAACACCAGTAGATGACAGATAACAGCAACACCAGTAGATGACAGATAACAGCAACACCAGTAGATGACAGATAACAGCAACACCAGTAGATGACAGATAACAGCAACACCAGTAGATGACAGATAACAGCAACACCAGTAGATGGTAGATAACAGCAACACCAGTAGATGACAGATAACAGCAACACCAGTAGATGACAGATTACAGCAACACCAGTAGATGATAGATAACAGCAACACCAGTAGATGACAGATAACAGCAACACCAGTAGATGACAGATAACAGCAACACCAGTAGATGACAGATGACAGCAACACCAGTAGATGACAGACAACAGCAACACCAGTAGATGATAGATAACAGCAACACCAGCAGATGACAGATAACAGAAACACCAGTAGATGATAGATAACAGCAACACCAGTAGATGACAGATAACAGAAACACCAGTAGATGACAGATAACAGCAACACCAGTAGATGACAGATAGCACCAGTAGATGACAGATAACAGCAGCACCAGTAGATGACAGATAACAGCAACACCAGTAGATGACAGATAACAGCAACACCAGTAGATGACAGATAACAGCAACACCAGTAGATGACAGATATCAGCAACACCAGTAGATGACAGATAACAGCAACACCAGTAGATGACAGATAACAGCAACACCAGTAGATGATAGATAACAGCAACACCAGTAGATGACAGATAACAGCAACACCAGTAGATGACAGATAACAGCAACACCAGTAGATGACAGATAACACCAGTAGATGACAGACAACAGCAACACCAGTAGATGACAGATAACAGCAACACCAGTAGATGACAGATAACAGCAACACCAGTAGATGACAGATAACAGCAACACCAGTAGATGACAGATAACAGCAACACCAGTAGATGACAGATAACAGCAACACCAGTAGATGACAGATAACAGCAACACCAGTAGATGATAGATAACAGCAACACCAGTAGATGACAGATAGCACCAGTAGATGACAGATAACAGCAACACCAGTAGATGATAGATAACAGCAACACCAGTAGATGACAGATAACAGCAACACCAGTAGATGATAGATAACAGCAACACCAGTAGATGACAGATAACAGCAACACCAGTAGATGACAGATAACAGCAGTAGATGATAGATAACAGCAACACCAGTAGATGACAGATAACAGCAACGCCAGTAGATGACAGATAGCACCAGTAGATGACAGATAACAGCAACACCAGTAGATGATAGATAACAGCAACACCAGTAGATGACAGATAACAGCAACACCAGTAGATGATAGATAACAGCAACACCAGTAGATGACAGATAACAGCAACACCAGTAGATGACAGATAACAGCAACACCAGTAGATGACAGATAACAGCAGCACCAGTAGATGACAGATAGCACCAGTAGATGACAGATAACAGCAACACCAGTAGATGACAGATAACAGCAACACCAGTAGATGACAGATAACAGCAACACCAGTAGATGACAGATAACACCAGTAGATGATAGATAACAGCAACACCAGTAGATGACAGATAACAGCAACACCAGTAGATGACAGATAGCACCAGTAGATGACAGATAACAGCAACACCAGTAGATGACAGATAACAGCAACACCAGTAGATGACAGATAGCACCAGTAGATGACAGATAACAGCAACACCAGTAGATGACAGATAACAGCAACACCAGTAGATGACAGATAACAGCAACACCAGTAGATGACAGATAACAGCAACACCAGTAGATGATAGATAACAGCAACACCAGTAGATGACAGCAACACCAGTAGATGACAGATAACAGCAACACCAGTAGATGACAGATAACAGCAACACCAGTAGATGATAGATAACAGCAACACCAGTAGATGACAGATAACAGCAACACCAGTAGATGACAGATAACAGCAACACCAGTAGATGATAGATAACAGCAACACCAGTAGATGACAGATAACAACAACACCAGTAGATGACAGATAACAGCAACACCAGTAGATGACAGATAACAGCAACACCAGTAGATGACAGATAACAGCAACACCAGTAGATGATAGATAACAGCAACACCAGTAGATGACAGATAACAGCAACACCAGTAGATGACAGATAACAGCAACACCAGTAGATGACAGATAACAGCAACACCAGTAGATGACAGATAACAGCAACACCAGTAGATGGTAGATAACAGCAACACCAGTAGATGATAGATAACAGCAACACCAGTAGATGACAGATAACAGCAACACCAGTAGATGATAGATAGCACCAGTAGATGACAGATAACACCAGTAGATGGTAGATAACAGCAACACCAGTAGATGATAGATAACAGCAACACCAGTAGATGACAGATAACAGCAACACCAGTAGATGACAGATAACAGCAACACCAGTAGATAACAGATAACAGCAACACCAGTAGATGACAGATAACACCAGTAGATGACAGACAACAGCAACACCAGTAGATGACAGATAACAGCAACACCAGTAGATGACAGATAACAGAAACACCAGTAGATGACAGATAACAGCAACACCAGTAGATGACAGATAACAGAAACACCAGTAGATGACAGATAGCACCAGTAGATGACAGATAACAGCAACACCAGTAGATGACAGATAGCACCAGTAGATGACAGATAACAGAAACACCAGTAGATGACAGATAGCACCAGTAGATGACAGATAACAGCAACACCAGTAGATGACAGATAACAGCAACACCAGTAGATGATAGATAACAGCAACACCAGTAGATGATAGATAACAGCAACACCAGTAGATGATAGATAACAGCAACACCAGTAGATGACAGATAACAGCAACACCAGTAGATGACAGATAACAGCAACACCAGTAGATGACAGATAACAGCAACACCAGTAGAAACACACAGTAGATGACAGATAACAGCAACACCAGTAGATGACAGATAACAGCAACACCAGTAGATGACAGATAACAGCAACACCAGTAGATGACAGATAACAGCAACACCAGTAGATGACAGATAACAGCAACACCAGTAGATGACAGATAACAGCAGCACCAGTAGATGACAGATAACAGCAACACCAGTAGATGACAGATAACAGCAACACCAGTAGATGACAGATAACAGCAACACCAGTAGATGACAGATAACAGCTGCACCAGTAGATGACAGATAACAGCAACACCAGTAGATGACAGATAACAGCAACACCAGTAGATGACAGATAACAGCAACACCAGTAGATGACAGATAACACCAGTAGATGACAGATAACAGCAACACCAGTAGATGACAGATAACAGCAACACCAGTAGATGACAGATAACAGCAACACCAGTAGATGATAGATAACAGCAACACCAGTAGATGAGAGATAACAGCAACACCATCAGAGCATCTTGGAGGTTTGAAGGAGTTATTCTGGAACAGGATGAATTAAATTCTACTTCTCTCTTGACGTCTCATGTTAGTCATTTTTCTTTGACCGTTTCAAAACGTTTCAGTTCACCGTTTATAAAATAAGCTGTGTGTAAATGGGTTAGGGAGTTAATATGTCAGTGGATGGATGTTTAAGGCTGCGACACACAGAGAGATGGAGCGTCGTATACAGTGCCTTACAACATTTTAGCTACTCAAAAGTATGTAGAACTACGTGTGAAAACGACGCTCCGTCGCTGCGCTTTCATATATTGCGTGAAGTGTGTACGGTCCTTTACCTGGGGGGGTCACAGCTTGAGGAGAAGGGTGGGAGGCCAGACACAGAGCCCAGACCCAGACCCACGTCACATTCCGGTCCATCCGGTGTCATGTGGTCAGAGTCCAACGGCGGGCTCTTACGGTGCTCTGACAGACCATTGGTTGTCTTCCCCGTGGGTTGTAACGTTGGCCAAACGTCTTGTCCATGACTACTGTTACTGTTGGATCTGTAGAGAAGAGGAGAGAGAGAGAGAGAGAGAGAGAGAAAGAGGGGAAGAGAGATAGAAGGAGAGAGAGGGGGAAAGAGGGAAAGGAATAGTGAGTAATTGGGGGGAAAGGAGGGGCAGAGAAGGAAGACTAATGTACCACGAGTCAAGAGTCAATCTCAGCTCTTCAAAAGACATCAGTCAAGTGTCAGGCATCAAAATGGAGCCCAGGTTAGCCTCCCTCTGTAAAGAGCTGGGGGTAGAGCTCTTAGCCTCCCTCTGTAAAGAGCTGGGTGTAGAGCTCTTAGCCTCCCTCTGTAAAGAGCTGGGTGTAGAGCTCTTAGCCTCCCTCTGTAAAGAGCTGGGTGTAGAGCTCTTAGCCTCCCTCTGTAAAGAGCTGGGTGTAGAGCTCTTAGCCTCCCTCTGTAAAGAGCTGGGTGTAGAGCTCTTAGCCTACCTCTGTAAAGAGCTGGGTGTAGAGCTCTTAGCCTCCCTCTGTAAAGAGCTGGGTGTAGAGCTCTTAGCCTCCCTCTGTAAAGAGCTGGGGTTAGAGCTCTTAGCCTCCCTCTGTAAAGAGCTGGGTGTAGAGCTCTTAGCCTCCCTCTGTAAAGAGCTGGGTGTAGAGCTCTTAGCCTCCCACTGTAAAGAGCTGGGTGTAGAGCTCTTAGCCTCCCTCTGTAAAGAGCTGGAGTTAGAGCTCTTAGCCTCCCTCTGTAAAGAGCTGGGTGTAGAGCTCTTAGCCTCCCTCTGTAAAGAGCTGGGGTTAGAGCTCTTAGCCTACCTCTGTAAAGAGCTGGGGTTAGAGCTCTTAGCCTCCCTCTGTAAAGAGCTGGGTGTAGAGCTCTTAGCCTCCCTCTGTAAAGAGCTGGGTGTAGAGCTCTTAGCCTCCCTCTGTAAAGAGCTGGGTGTAGAGCTCTTAGCCTCCCTCTGTAAAGAGCTGGGTGTAGAGCTCTTAGCCTCCCTCTGTAAAGAACTGGGGTTAGAGCTCTTAGCCTCCCTCTGTAAAGAGCTGGGGGTAGAGCTCTTAGCCTACCTCTGTAAAGAGCTGGGTGTAGAGCTCTTAGCCTCCCTCTGTAAAGAGCTGGGTGTAGAGCTCTTAGCCTCCCTCTGTAAAGAGCTGGGTGTAGAGCTCTTAGCCTCCCTCTGTAAAGAGCTGGGTGTAGAGCTCTTAGCCTCCCTCTGTAAAGAGCTGGGTGTAGAGCTCTTAGCCTCCCTCTGTAAAGAGCTGGGTGTAGAGCTCTTAGCCTCCCTCTGTAAAGAGCTGGGTGTAGAGCTCTTAGCCTCCCTCTGTAAAGAGCTGGGGTTAGAGCTCTTAGCCTCCCTCTGTAAAGAGCTGGGGTTAGAGCTCTTAGCCTCCCTCTGTAAAGAGCTGGGTGTAGAGCTCTTAGCCTACCTCTGTAAAGAGCTGGGTGTAGAGCTCTTAGCCTCCCTCTGTAAAGAGCTGGGGTTAGAGCTCTTAGCCTCCCTCTGTAAAGAGCTGGGGTTAGAGCTCTTAGCCTCCCTCTGTAAAGAGCTGGGGTTAGAGCTCTTAGCCTCCCTCTGTAAAGAGCTGGGTGTAGAGCTCTTAGCCTACCTCTGTAAAGAGCTGGGTGTAGAGCTCTTAGCCTCCCTCTGTAAAGAGCTGGGTGTAGAGCTCTTAGCCTCCCTCTGTAAAGAGCTGGGTGTAGAGCTCTTAGCCTCCCTCTGTAAAGAGCTGGGTGTAGAGCTCTTAGCCTCCCTCTGTAAAGAGCTGGGGTTAGAGCTCTTAGCCTCCCTCTGTAAAGAGCTGGGGGTTAGAGCTCTTAGCCTCCCTCTGTAAAGAGCTGGGGGTTAGAGCTCTTAGCCTCCCTCTGTAAAGAGCTGGGGTTAGAGCTCTTAGCCTCCCTCTGTAAAGAGCTGGGTGTAGAGCTCTTAGCCTCCCCTCTGTAAAGAGCTGGGTGTAGAGCTCTTAGCCTACCTCTGTAAAGAGCTGGGTGTAGAGCTCTTAGCCTCCCTCTGTAAAGAGCTGGGGTTAGAGCTCTTAGCCTCCCTCTGTAAAGAGCTGGGTGTAGAGCTCTTAGCCTCCCTCTGTAAAGAGCTGGGTGTAGAGCTCTTAGCCTCCCTCTGTAAAGAGCTGGGGTTAGAGCTCTTAGCCTCCCTCTGTAAAGAGCTGGGGTTAGAGCTCTTAGCCTCCCTCTGTAAAGAGCTGGGGTTAGAGCTCTTAGCCTCCCTCTGTAAAGAGCTGGGGTTAGAGCTCTTAGCCTCCCTCTGTAAAGAGCTGGGGTTAGAGCTCTTAGCCTCCCTCTGTAAAGAGCTGGGTGTAGAGCTCTTAGCCTACCTCTGTAAAGAGCTGGGGTTAGAGCTCTTAGCCTCCCCCTGTAAAGAGCTGGGTGTAGAGCTCTTAGCCTCCCTCTGTAAAGAGCTGGGTGTAGAGCTCTTAGCCTACCTCTGTAAAGAGCTGGGTGTAGAGCTCTTAGCCTACCTCTGTAAAGAGCTGGGTGTAGAGCTCTTAGCCTCCCTCTGTAAAAAGCTGGGTGTAGAGCTCTTAGCCTCCCTCTGTAAAGAGCTGGGGTTAGAGCTCTTAGCCTACCTCTGTAAAGAGCTGGGTGTAGAGCTCTTAGCCTCCCTCTGTAAAGAGCTGGGTGTAGAGCTCTTAGCCTACCTCTGTAAAGAGCTGGGTGTAGAGCTCTTAGCCTCCCTCTGTAAAGAGCTGGGTGTAGAGCTCTTAGCCTCCCTCTGTAAAGAGCTGGGTGTAGAGCTCTTAGCCTCCCTCTGTAAAGAGCTGGGGTTAGAGCTCTTAGCCTCCCTCTGTAAAGAGCTGGGTGTAGAGCTCTTAGCCTCCCTCTGTAAAGAGCTGGGTGTAGAGCTCTTAGCCTCCCTCTGTAAAGAGCTGGGTGTAGAGCTCTTAGCCTCCCTCTGTAAAGAGCTGGGTGTAGAGCTCTTAGCCTACCTCTGTAAAGAGCTGGGTGTAGAGCTCTTAGCCTACCTCTGTAAAGAGCTGGGTGTAGAGCTCTTAGCCTACCTCTGTAAAGAGCTGGGGTTAGAGCTCTTGGTCGTCTCCCCTCCTGAGGCCTGGGTGGTAAAGATGGAGTTCTGGTACAGATCCTGTAACAGCTTCTGCTCATACTCCTGGTGCTTCCCCACCTGACAGACGACACAAAGCAACACAAGGACCAGGTTAGGAGGGTCAAACCTGGTGTGCAGTCTACACTATCTGCACTACTACAACCTTGGACTTCCTAGTTCATCGCCTCCCACCTCCTCCTCAACCCCTATTGGAGGAGAACGTCCCAGGTCCCTCCCCTCAGACCTTCTACAATGTGTTTTGAGAAGGAGGTAGGAGGTAGGATGTGAGGATTGGAGGAAAGATGAATTGGTCAGCTTACCTGCATTTCCTCTTTGGTGAAGCTGGCCGCCTCATCCCCCAGCTCGTGTAGATACATGCAGTCAGGCTTGGGACACTGCGTGCTCTTTAGAAAGTAGCTGCAGTATTTTGTAGTCCCTAACGAAGCCTGTAGAACACAACAGTTCTTTAGGTCAATCAAACTTGGCACCAGACATCCACATGTACTACACACGCTTGGCAATAATTCCCCAAGACGGGGATCTTGATTGAACACCAAGTGGAAAATGGGAAATGTCTTCATATCCTCAACAAAATGAAAAGTAAAACCCCTTTCAAACCAAGACGAAAAGTCGTTAACGTTACCACCAACTTGTTCTCCAACTTTTCTTTATATTGCAAAGGTATTGCCGGTAACAAAGCCTGTACTTTTATTTCCGCCAACCGAGGAAGTCATGAATGCGGTAATATGTTTAAGAGTCCCGCTAACGCCTCAGTGTAAACCTCCCCTTTCATCTTATCTACTTCGGCACGCATTAAATCAGGAACATTCTCTTGTTGTTGTCCGACATCAAACTTGTCCTTGTCATTATGAAAAACGGCATGACATCTCATCAGCATCCTGGTCCAAACAGTCTGCATGACATCTCATCAGCCTGGTCCAAACAGTCTGCATGACATCTCATCAGCCTGGTCCAAACAGTCTGCGTGACATCTCATCAGCAGCCTGGTCCAAACAGTCTGCATTACATCTCATCAGCCTGGTCCAAACAGTCTGCGTGACATCTCATCAGCATCCTGGTCCAAACAGTCTGCATGACATCTCATCAGCATCCTGGTCCAAACAGTCTGCGTGACATCTCATCAGCATCCTGGTCCAAACAGTCTGCATGACATCTCATCAGCATCCTGGTCCAAACAGTCTGCATGACATCTCATCAGCATCCTGGTCCAAACAGTCTGCATGACATCTCATCAGCCTGGTCCAAACAGTCTGCATGACATCTCATCAGCCTGGTCCAAACAGTCTGCATGACATCTCATCAGCATCCTGGTCCAAACAGTCTGCATGACATCTCATCAGCATCCTGGTCCAAACAGTCTGCATGACATCTCATCAGCATCCTGGTCCAAACAGTCTGCATGACATCTCATCAGCATCCTGGTCCAAACAGTCTGCATTACATCTCATCAGCCTGGTCCAAACAGTCTGCGTGACATCTCATCAGCCTGGTCCAAACAGTCTGCATGACATCTCATCAGCCTGGTCCAAACAGTCTGCATGACATCTCATCAGCATCCTGGTCCAAATAGTCTGCATGACATCTCATCAGCATCCTGGTCCAAACAGTCTGCATGACATCTCATCAGCATCCTGGTCCAAACAGTCTGCATGACATGGCAGCAGCCTGGTCCAAACAGTCTGCATGACATCTCATCAGTCTAGTCCAAACAATCTGTATATGTCAGGCAACTAAAATCAACTTTTGAGACAATGTTTTGGTTAGTTGCTAGCTTGTTAGCTAGCTATCCAGCTCATATAATTACCAGAACATACCCTGACAACATTTGAGTTTAACTGTAGCCACATTTTTATTGACCATAACAGAAAAATTAAACACATTACAAGGTAATTATTTACAAGTATGGCGAGCTGCTAACTAAAGTATGGCGAGCTGCTAACTAAGTATGGCGAGCTGCTAACTAAAGTATGGCGAGCTGCTAACTAAAGTATGGCGAGCTGCTAACTGAAGTATGGCGAGCTGCTAACTAAAGTATGGCGAGCTGCTAACTGAAGTATGGCGAGCTGCTAACTGAAGTATGGCGAGCTGCTAACTGAAGTATGGCGAGCTGCTAACTAAAGTATGGCGAGCTGCTAACTAAAGTATGGCGAGCTGCTAACTGAAGTATGGCGAGCTGCTAACTAAAGTATGGCGAGCTGCTAACTAAAGTATGGCGAGCTGCTAACTAAAGTATGGCGAGCTGCTAACTAAAGTATGGCGAGCTGCTAACTAAAGTATGGCGAGCTGCTAACTGAAGTATGGCGAGCTGCTAACTAAAGTATGGCGAGCTGCTAACTGAAGTATGGTAAGCTTCTAACTGAAGTATGGCGAGCTGCTAACTGAAGTATGGCGAGCTGCTAACTGAAGTATGGCGAGCTGCTAACTAAAGTATGGCGAAATGCTAACTGAAGTATGGCGAGCTGCTAACTGAAGTATGGCGAGCTGCTAACTGAAGTATGGCGAGCTGCTAACTAAAGTATGGCGAGCTGCTAACTAAAGTATGGCGAGCTGCTAACTAAAGTATGGCATGCTGCTAACTAAAGTATGGCGAGCTGCTAACTAAAGTATGGCGAGGTGCTAACTAAAGTATGGCGAGCTGCTAACTAAAGTATGGCGAGCTGCTAACTAAAGTATGGCGAGCTGCTAACTAAAGTATGGCGAGCTGCTAACTAAAGTATGGCGAGCTGCTAACTAAAGTATGGCGAGCTGCTAACTAAAGTATGGCGAGCTGCTAACTAAAGTATGGCGAGCTGCTAACTAAAGTATGGCGAGCTGCTAACTAAAGTATGGCGAGCTGCTAACTAAAGTATGGCGAGCTGCTAACTAAAGTATGGCGAGCTGCTAACTAAAGTATGGCGAGCTGCTAACTAAAGTATGGCGAGCTGCTAACTAAAGTATGGCGAGCTGCTAACTAAAGTATGGCGAGCTGCTAACTAAAGTATGGCGAGCTGCTAACTAAAGTATGGCGAGCTGCTAACTAAAGTATGGCGAGCTGCTAACTAAAGTATGGCGAGCTGCTAACTAAAGTATGGCGAGCTGCTAACTAAAGTATGGCGAGCTGCTAACTAAAGTATGGCGAGCTGCTAACTAAAGTATGGCGAGCTGCTAACTAAAGTATGGCGAGCTGCTAACTAAAGTATGGCGAGCTGCTAACTAAAGTATGGCGAAGTATGGCGAGCTGCTAACTAAAGTATGGTGAGGTGCTAACTAAAGTATGGCGAGCTGCTAACTAAAGTATGGCGAGCTGCTAACTAAAGTATGGCGAGCTGCTAACTAAAGTATGGCGAACTGCTAACTAAAGTATGGCGAGCTGCTAACTAAAGTATGGCGAGCTGCTAACTGAAGTATGGCGAGCTGCTAACTAAAGTATGGCGAGCTGCTAACTGAAGTATGGCGAGCTGCTAACTGACTGTTGTGAACGTGAAGTAACGAAAAGCAGTGCATCGTCTGAGGGATTTAGAACTTGCTGCTGTCACATTTAGGTTACCATGACAACGATACCAACAACAGGGTCAAAGTTGAATGTGTCTCGCTCCTAAGCAATGGCTATATAAAAAGTGAATGCCGACAAGAAAGAGGTAAAAAAATGTGGCTGTTGGAAAGGGGATTATAAAACATTGCCCAATTGTTTTTACAGCCAACATACCGTAAATGAGAAAGGTGTATAACTCCCAGCAGAGAAGCTGACATTTCAAATGTTAATCTGATGCAGAGATCGATTGTCTGTGCATAGACTAGATGTGTATTACCGTTGTCTCTCTTCCCAGCTTACCTTCAGTGTTCTGCCATCTACTACCAGGTTGTTGACACACTGTATTGCTCTGAGGGCGTCTTCTGACCGGATGTAGGTGACATAGGCACTGGCACTAGGACCCTGGGGACAAGACCAAGACAATGACTGGATCAATCAGTGTGTCAATCAATCAATCTGGGTACTTTATGTACTGCTATTGCACTGAGTGTTATGGCTGTATATTTACATTTACATTTTAGTCATTTAGCAGACGCTCTTATCCAGAGCGACTTACAGTTAAGTGAGTGCATACATTATTTTTATTTTTCATACTGGCCCTTCGTGGGAATCGAACCCACAACCCTGGCGTTGCAAAACGCGATGCTCTACCAACTGAGCTACATCCCTGCCGGCCATTCCCTCCCCTACCCTGGACGACGCTGGGCCAATTGTGCGCCGCCCCCATTGGTCTCCCGGTCGCGGCCGGCTACGACAGAGCCTGGATTCGAACCAGGATCTCTAGTGGCACAGCCTAGCAGTGCGATGCAGCGCCTTAGACCACTGCGCCACTCGGGAGGCCATATATGGTGCTAGTAATGCATTTCTAATGCACTCAATCAACCAACCCATCAATTAACTACAACACCTGCTGTCAATCATCCTCGCCCACAGGAAGTTCCCGCCCCTCACCTGCGAGCCAGCGTATGAGGTGCTGTTGTTGATGACCACTTTATGGACCTTCCCAAACTTCACAAAATACTCCGGCCTCTTTAGAACCTGGGATGGACAGAGAAACTGTTAGCCAAACTACATATCTTATCTAAAAACATGGTCAAACATTACCCTTATAATCATGTTACAACAGTCAATTATGCTCCAAAACAGTTACATATTCTTCCCTGGTTTGAGGCTAGTGGCTGAGTAATAATCCATAAACATTCCCTGGTTTGAGGCTAGTGGTTATCTGAGTAATAATCCATAAACATTCCCTGGTTTGAGGCTAGTGGTTATCTGAGTAATAATCCATAAACATTCCCTGGTTTGAGGCTAGTGGTTATCTGAGTAATAATCCATAAACATTCCCTGGTTTGAGGCTAGTGGTTATCTGAGTAATAATCCATAAACATTCCCTGGTTTGAGGCTAGTGGTTATCTGAGTAATAATCCATAAACATTCCCTGGTTTGAGGCTAGTGGTTATCTGAGTAATAATCCATAAACATTCCCTGGTTTGAGGCTAGTGGTTATCTGAGTAATAATCCATAAACATTCCCTGGTTTGAGGCTAGTGGTTATCTGAGTAATAATCCATAAACATTCCCTGGTTTGAGGCTAGTGGTTATCTGAGTAATAATCCATAAACATTCCCTGGTTTGAGGCTAGTGGTTATCTGAGTAATAATCCATAAACATTCCCTGGTTTGAGGCTAGTGGTTATCTGAGTAATAATCCATAAACATTCCCTGGTTTGAGGCTAGTGGTTATCTGAGTAATAATCCATAAACATTCCCTGGTTTGAGGCTAGTGGTCTGAGTAATAATCCATAAACATTCCCTGGTTTGAGGCTAGTGGTTATCTGAGTAATAATCCATAAACATTCCCTGGTTTGAGGCTAGTGGTCTGAGTAATAATCCATAAACATTCCCTGGTTTGAGGCTAGTGGTTATCTGAGTAATAATCCATAAACATTCCCTGGTTTGAGGCTAGTGGTTATCTGAGTAATAATCCATAAGCATTCCCTGGTTTGAGGCTAGTGGTTATCTGAGTAATAATCCATAAACATTCCCTGGTTTGAGGCTAGTGGTTATCTGAGTAATAATCCATAAACATTCCCTGGTTTGAGGCTAGTGGTTATCTGAGTAATAATCCATAAACATTCCCTGGTTTGAGGCTAGTGGTTATCTGAGTAATAATCCATAAACATTCCCTGGTTTGAGGCTAGTGGTTATCTGAGTAATAATCCATAAGCATTCCCTGGTTTGAGGCTAGTGGCTGAGTAATAATCCATAAACATTCCCTGGTTTGAGGCTAGTGGTTATCTGAGTAATAATCCATAAACATTCCCTGGTTTGAGGCTAGTGGTTATCTGAGTAATAATCCATAAACATTCCCTGGTTTGAGGCTAGTGGTTATCTGAGTAATAATCCATAAACATTCCCTGGTTTGAGGCTAGTGGTTATCTGAGTAATAATCCATAAACATTCCCTGGTTTGAGGCTAGTGGTTATCTGAGTAATAATCCATAAACATTCCCTGGTTTGAGGCTAGTGGTTATCTGAGTAATAATCCATAAACATTCCCTGGTTTGAGGCTAGTGGCTGAGTAATAATCCATAAACATTCCCTGGTTTGAGGCTAGTGGTTATCTGAGTAATAATCCATAAACATTCCCTGGTTTGAGGCTAGTGGTTATCTGAGTAATAATCCATAAACATTCCCTGGTTTGAGGCTAGTGGTTATCTGAGTAATAATCCACAAACATTCCAGCGTGATATTCTGATGCAGTGGCGTGTTATATTGACATTATTCTGATGCAGTGGCGTGTTATATTGACATTATTCTGATGCAGTGGCGTGTTATATTGACATTATTCTGATGCAGTGGCGTGTTATATTGACATTACTCTGATGCAGTGGCGTGTTATATTGACATTATTCTGATGCAGTGGCGTGTTATATTGACATTACTCTGATGCAGTGGCGTGTTATATTGACATTATTCTGATGCAGTGGCGTGTTATATTGACATTACTCTGATGCAGTGGCGTGTTATATTGACATTACTCTGATGCAGTGGCGTGTTATATTGATATTACACTGATGCAGTGGCGTGTTATATTGACATTATTCTGATGCAGTGGCGTGTTATATTGACATTACTCTGATGCAGTGGCGTGTTATATTGACATTATTCTGATGCAGTGGCGTGTTATATTGACATCATTCTGATGCAGTGGCGTGTTATATTGACATTCTGATGCAGTGGCGTGTTATATTGACATTATTCTGATGCAGTGGCGTGTTATATTGACATTATTCTGATGCAGTGGCGTGTTATATTGACATTCTGATGCAGTGGCGTGTTATATTGACATTACTCTGATGCAGTGGCGTGTTATATTGACATTATTCTGATGCAGTGGCGTGTTATATTGATATTACACTGATGCAGTGGCGTGTTATATTGACATTATTCTGATGCAGTGGCGTGTTATATTGACATTACACTGATGCAGTGGCGTGTTATATTGACATTACTCTGATGCAGTGGCGTGTTATATTGACATTATTCTGATGCAGTGGCGTGTTATATTGACATTACTCTGATGCAGTGGCGTGTTATATTGACATCATTCTGATGCAGTGGCGTGTTATATTGATATTACACTGATGCAGTGGCGTGTTATATTGACATTACTCTGATGCAGTGGCGTGTTATATTGACAATATTCTGATGCAGTGGCGTGTTATATTGACATTATTCTGATGCAGTGGCGTGTTATATTGACAATATTCTGATGCAGTGGCGTGTTATATTGACAATATTCTGATGCAGTGGCGTGTTATATTGACATTACTCTGATGCAGTGGCGTGTTATATTGACATTACTCTGATGCAGTGGCGTGTTATATTGACAATATTCTGATGCAGTGGCGTGTTATATTGACAATATTCTGATGCAGTGGCGTGTTATATTGACATTATTCTGATGCAGTGGCGTGTTATATTGACAATATTCTGATGCAGTGGCGTGTTATATTGACAATATTCTGATGCAGTGGCGTGTTATATTGACAATATTCTGATGCAGTGGCGTGTTATATTGACAATATTCTGATGCAGTGGCGTGTTATATTGACATTACTCTGATGCAGTGGCGTGTTATATTGACATTACTCTGATGCAGTGGCGTGTTATATTGACAATATTCTGATGCAGTGGCGTGTTATATTGACATTATTCTGATGCAGTGGCGTGTTATATTGACAATATTCTGATGCAGTGGCGTGTTATATTGACAATATTCTGATGCAGTGGCGTGTTATATTGACAATATTCTGATGCAGTGGCGTGTTATATTGACAATATTCTGATGCAGTGGCGTGTTATATTGACATTACTCTGATGCAGTGGCGTGTTATATTGACATTATTCTGATGCAGTGGCGTGTTATATTGACATTACTCTGATGCAGTGGCGTGTTATATTGACATCATTCTGATGCAGTGGCGTGTTATATTGATATTACACTGATGCAGTGGCGTGTTATATTGACATTACTCTGATGCAGTGGCGTGTTATATTGACAATATTCTGATGCAGTGGCGTGTTATATTGACATTATTCTGATGCAGTGGCGTGTTATATTGACAATATTCTGATGCAGTGGCGTGTTATATTGACAATATTCTGATGCAGTGGCGTGTTATATTGACAATATTCTGATGCAGTGGCGTGTTATATTGACAATATTCTGATGCAGTGGCGTGTTATATTGACATTACTCTGATGCAGTGGCGTGTTATATTGACATCATTCTGATGCAGTGGCGTGTTATATTGATATTACACTGATGCAGTGGCGTGTTATATTGACATTACTCTGATGCAGTGGCGTGTTATATTGACAATATTCTGATGCAGTGGCGTGTTATATTGACATTATTCTGATGCAGTGGCGTGTTATATTGACAATATTCTGATGCAGTGGCGTGTTATATTGACAATATTCTGATGCAGTGGCGTGTTATATTGACAATATTCTGATGCAGTGGCGTGTTATATTGACAATATTCTGATGCAGTGGCGTGTTATATTGACATTACTCTGATGCAGTGGCGTGTTATATTGACATTATTCTGATGCAGTGGCGTGTTATATTGACATTATTCTACTGTGATTTCATATAGAGAATAAACTGGGAGAGGTGAATGAGGCTGCAGTGGGGTGTTATATTGACATTATTCTACTGTGATTTTATATAGAGAATAAACTGGGAGAGGTGAATGAGGCTGCAGTGGGGTGTTATATTGACATTATTCTACTGTGATTTCATATAGAGAATAAACTGGGAGAGGTGAATGAGGCTGCAGTGGGGTGTTATATTGACATTATTCTGCTGTGATTTCATATAGAGAATAAACTGGGAGAGGTGAATGAGGCTGCAGTGGCGTGTTATATTGACATTATTCTGCTGTGATTTCATATAGAGAATAAACTGGGAGAGGTGAATGAGGCTGCAGTGGGGTGTTATATTGACATTATTCTGCTGTGATTTCATATAGAGAATAAACTGGGAGAGGTGAATGAGGCTGCAGTGGCGTGTTATATTGACATTATTCTGCTGTGATTTCATATAGAGAATAAACTGGGAGAGGTGAATGAGGCTGCAGTGGGGTGTTATATTGACATTATTCTACTGTGATTTCATATAGAGAATAAACTGGGAGAGGTGAATGAGGCTGCAGTGGGGTGTTATATTGACATTATTCTACTGTGATTTCATATAGAGAATAAACTGGGAGAGGTGAATGAGGCTGCAGTGGGGTGTTATATTGACATTATTCTACTGTGATTTCATATAGAGAATAAACTGGGAGAGGTGAATGAGGCTGCAGTGGCGTGTTATATTGACATTATTCTGCTGTGATTTCATATAGAGAATAAACTGGGAGAGGTGAATGAGGCTGCAGTGGCGTGTTATATTGACATTATTCTACTGTGATTTCATATAGAGAATAAACTGGGAGAGGTGAATGAGGCTGCAGTGGCGTGTTATATTGACATTATTCTACTGTGATTTCATATAGAGAATAAACTGGGAGAGGTGAATGAGGCTGCAGTGGCGTGTTATATTGACATTATTCTGCTGTGATTTCATATAGAGAATAAACTGGGAGAGGTGAATGAGGCTGCAGTGGGGTGTTATATTGACATTATTCTACTGTGATTTCATATAGAGAATAAACTGGGAGAGGTGAATGAGGCTGCAGTGGGGTGTTATATTGACATTATTCTACTGTGATTTCATATAGAGAATAAACTGGGAGAGGTGAATGAGGCTGCAGTGGGGTGTTATATTGACATTATTCTACTGTGATTTCATATAGAGAATAAACTGGGAGAGGTGAATGAGGCTGCAGTGGGGTGTTATATTGACATTATTCTACTGTGATTTCATATAGAGAATAAACTGGGAGAGGTGAATGAGGCTGCAGTGGGGTGTTATATTGACATTATTCTACTGTGATTTCATATAGAGAATAAACTGGGAGAGGTGAATGAGGCTGCAGTGGGGTGTTATATTGACATTACTCTACTGTGATTTCATATAGAGAATAAACTGGGAGAGGTGAATGAGGCTGCAGTGGGGTGTTATATTGACATTATTCTACTGTGATTTCATATAGAGAATAAACTGGGAGAGGTGAATGAGGCTGCAGTGGGGTGTTATATTGACATTATTCTACTGTGATTTCATATAGAGAATAAACTGGGAGAGGTGAATGAGGCTGCAGTGGGGTGTTATATTGACATTATTCTACTGTGATTTCATATAGAGAATAAACTGGGAGAGGTGAATGAGGCTGCAGTGGGGTGTTATATTGACATTATTCTACTGTGATTTCATATAGAGAATAAACTGGGAGAGGTGAATGAGGCTGCAGTGGGGTGTTATATTGACATTATTCTACTGTGATTTCATATAGAGAATAAACTGGGAGAGGTGAATGAGGCTGCAGTGGGGTGTTATATTGACATTATTCTACTGTGATTTCATATAGAGAATAAACTGGGAGAGGTGAATGAGGCTGCAGTGGGGTGTTATATTGACATTATTCTACTGTGATTTCATATAGAGAATAAACTGGGAGAGGTGAATGAGGCTGCAGTGGGGTGTTATATTGACATTATTCTACTGTGATTTCATATAGAGAATAAACTGGGAGAGGTGAATGAGGCTGCAGTGGGGTGTTATATTGACATTATTCTACTGTGATTTCATATAGAGAATAAACTGGGAGAGGTGAATGAGGCTGCAGTGGGGTGTTATATTGACATTATTCTACTGTGATTTCATATAGAGAATAAACTGGGAGAGGTGAATGAGGCTGCAGTGGGGTGTTATATTGACATTATTCTGCTGTGATTTCATATAGAGAATAAACTGGGAGAGGTGAATGAGGCTGCAGTGGCGTGTTATATTGACATTATTCTACTGTGATTTCATATAGAGAATAAACTGGGAGAGGTGAATGAGGCTGCAGTGGGGTGTTATATTGACATTATTCTGCTGTGATTTCATATAGAGAATAAACTGGGAGAGGTGAATGAGGCTGCAGTGGGCGTGTTATATTGACATTATTCTACTGTGATTTCATATAGAGAATAAACTGGGAGAGGTGAATGAGGCTGCAGTGGCGTGTTATATTGACATTATTCTACTGTGATTTCATATAGAGAATAAACTGGGAGAGGTGAATGAGGCTGCAGTGGCGTGTTATATTGACATTATTCTGCTGTGATTTCATATAGAGAATAAACTGGGAGAGGTGAATGAGGCTGCAGTGGGGTGTTATATTGACATTATTCTACTGTGATTTCATATAGAGAATAAACTGGGAGAGGTGAATGAGGCTGCAGTGGGGTGTTATATTGACATTATTCTACTGTGATTTCATATAGAGAATAAACTGGGAGAGGTGAATGAGGCTGCAGTGGGGTGTTATATTGACATTATTCTACTGTGATTTCATATAGAGAATAAACTGGGAGAGGTGAATGAGGCTGCAGTGGGGTGTTATATTGACATTACTCTACTGTGATTTCATATAGAGAATAAACTGGGAGAGGTGAATGAGGCTGCAGTGGGGTGTTATATTGACATTATTCTACTGTGATTTCATATAGAGAATAAACTGGGAGAGGTGAATGAGGCTGCAGTGGGGTGTTATATTGACATTATTCTACTGTGATTTCATATAGAGAATAAACTGGGAGAGGTGAATGAGGCTGCAGTGGGGTGTTATATTGACATTATTCTACTGTGATTTCATATAGAGAATAAACTGGGAGAGGTGAATGAGGCTGCAGTGGGGTGTTATATTGACATTATTCTACTGTGATTTCACATAGAGAATAAACTGGGAGAGGTGAATGAGGCTGCAGTGGGGTGTTATATTGACATTATTCTACTGTGATTTCATATAGAGAATAAACTGGGAGAGGTGAATGAGGCTGCAGTGGGGTGTTATATTGACATTATTCTACTGTGATTTCATATAGAGAATAAACTGGGAGAGGTGAATGAGGCTGCAGTGGGGTGTTATATTGACATTATTCTACTGTGATTTCATATAGAGAATAAACTGGGAGAGGTGAATGAGGCTGCAGTGGGGTGTTATATTGACATTATTCTACTGTGATTTCATATAGAGAATAAACTGGGAGAGGTGAATGAGGCTGCAGTGGGGTGTTATATTGACATTATTCTACTGTGATTTCATATAGAGAATAAACTGGGAGAGGTGAATGAGGCTGCAGTGGGGTGTTATATTGACATTATTCTACTGTGATTTCATATAGAGAATAAACTGGGAGAGGTGAATGAGGCTGCAGTGGGGTGTTATATTGACATTATTCTGCTGTGATTTCATATAGAGAATAAACTGGGAGAGGTGAATGAGGCTGCAGTGGGGTGTTATATTGACATTATTCTGCTGTGATTTCATATAGAGAATAAACTGGGAGAGGTGAATGAGGCTGCAGTGGGGTGTTATATTGACATTATTCTACTGTGATTTCATATAGAGAATAAACTGGGAGAGGTGAATGAGGCTGCAGTGGGGTGTTATATTGACATTATTCTACTGTGATTTCATATAGAGAATAAACTGGGAGAGGTGAATGAGGCTGCAGTGGGGTGTTATATTGACATTATTCTACTGTGATTTCATATAGAGAATAAACTGGGAGAGGTGAATGAGGCTGCAGTGGGGTGTTATATTGACATTATTCTACTGTGATTTCATATAGAGAATAAACTGGGAGAGGTGAATGAGGCTGCAGTGGGGTGTTATATTGACATTATTCTACTGTGATTTCATATAGAGAATAAACTGGGAGAGGTGAATGAGGCTGCAGTGGGGTGTTATATTGACATTACTCTACTGTGATTTCATATAGAGAATAAACTGGGAGAGGTGAATGAGGCTGCAGTGGGGTGTTATATTGACATTATTCTACTGTGATTTCATATAGAGAATAAACTGGGAGAGGTGAATGAGGCTGCAGTGGGGTGTTATATTGACATTATTCTACTGTGATTTCATATAGAGAATAAACTGGGAGAGGTGAATGAGGCTGCAGTGGGGTGTTATATTGACATTATTCTACTGTGATTTCATATAGAGAATAAACTGGGAGAGGTGAATGAGGCTGCAGTGGGGTGTTATATTGACATTATTCTACTGTGATTTCATATAGAGAATAAACTGGGAGAGGTGAATGAGGCTGCAGTGGGGTGTTATATTGACATTATTCTACTGTGATTTCATATAGAGAATAAACTGGGAGAGGTGAATGAGGCTGCAGTGGGGTGTTATATTGACATTATTCTACTGTGATTTCATATAGAGAATAAACTGGGAGAGGTGAATGAGGCTGCAGTGGGGTGTTATATTGACATTATTCTACTGTGATTTCATATAGAGAATAAACTGGGAGAGGTGAATGAGGCTGCAGTGGGGTGTTATATTGACATTATTCTACTGTGATTTCATATAGAGAATAAACTGGGAGAGGTGAATGAGGCTGCAGTGGGGTGTTATATTGACATTATTCTACTGTGATTTCATATAGAGAATAAACTGGGAGAGGTGAATGAGGCTGCAGTGGCGTGTTATATTGACATTATTCTACTGTGATTTCATATAGAGAATAAACTGGGAGAGGTGAATGAGGCTGCAGTGGGGTGTTATATTGACATTATTCTACTGTGATTTCATATAGAGAATAAACTGGGAGAGGTGAATGAGGCTGCAGTGGCGTGTTATATTGACATTATTCTACTGTGATTTCATATAGAGAATAAACTGGGAGAGGTGAATGAGGCTGCAGTGGGGTGTTATATTGACATTATTCTACTGTGATTTCATATAGAGAATAAACTGGGAGAGGTGAATGAGGCTGCAGTGGCGTGTTATATTGACATTATTCTACTGTGATTTCATATAGAGAATAAACTGGGAGAGGTGAATGAGGCTGCAGTGGGGTGTTATATTGACATTATTCTACTGTGATTTCATATAGAGAATAAACTGGGAGAGGTGAATGAGGCTGCAGTGGGGTGTTATATTGACATTATTCTACTGTGATTTCATATAGAGAATAAACTGGGAGAGGTGAATGAGGCTGCAGTGGGGTGTTATATTGACATTATTCTGCTGTGATTTCATATAGAGAATAAACTGGGAGAGGTGAATGAGGCTGCAGTGGGGTGTTATATTGACATTATTCTACTGTGATTTCATATAGAGAATAAACTGGGAGAGGTGAATGAGGCTGCAGTGGGGTGTTATATTGACATTATTCTACTGTGATTTCATATAGAGAATAAACTGGGAGAGGTGAATGAGGCTGCAGTGGGGTGTTATATTGACATTATTCTGCTGTGATTTCATATAGAGAATAAACTGGGAGAGGTGAATGAGGCTGCAGTGGGGTGTTATATTGACATTATTCTGCTGTGATTTCATATAGAGAATAAACTGGGAGAGGTGAATGAGGCTGCAGTGGGGTGTTATATTGACATTACTCTACTGTGATTTCATATAGAGAATAAACTGGGAGAGGTGAATGAGGCTGCAGTGGGGTGTTATATTGACATTATTCTGCTGTGATTTCATATAGAGAATAAACTGGGAGAGGTGAATGAGGCTGCAGTGGGGTGTTATATTGACATTATTCTGCTGTGATTTCATATAGAGAATAAACTGGGAGAGGTGAATGAGGATGCAGTGGGGTGTTATATTGACATTATTCTACTGTGATTTCATATAGAGAATAAACTGGGAGAGGTGAATGAGGATGCAGTGGGGTGTTATATTGACATTATTCTACTGTGATTTCATATAGAGAATAAACTGGGAGAGGTGAATGAGGATGCAGTGGGGTGTTATATTGACATTATTCTACTGTGATTTCATATAGAGAATAAACTGGGAGAGGTGAATGAGGATGCAGTGGGGTGTTATATTGACATTATTCTACTGTGATTTCATATAGAGAATAAACTGGGAGAGTTGAATGAGGCTGCAGTGGGGTGTTATATTGACATTATTCTACTGTGATTTCATATAGAGAATAAACTGGGAGAGGTGAATGAGGCTGCAGTGGGGTGTTATATTGACATTATTCTACTGTGATTTCATATAGAGAATAAACTGGGAGAGGTGAATGAGGCTGCAGTGGGGTGTTGCGTAATTCACCATCTGTAGGGACGAGGGAGAAATCCCTGTCAGGGGCCTAATCAATAAGTAAACTACTGGGGGGGGAAAGTATCTTAATTTCTGAAAGGTGATTGAAGAGATTTAGGCCTACATTTAGATATGATTAAACCACAATGTACAGGAAGCAGTTACTGTACATCTAAGCACGTTGTTCCTACTTCCTGTTGGAGAAAAATCACAGAAACACAGACCTAGAGGGGAAAAGGCTGATGCTACACATTTCAAAGGAGAACAAACATCTGCCATGATCTGCAGTGAGGAGGTTTCTGATCGGATGTGCTGGTGGTTTCTGTGGAAGGAGTCCAGGGTAGTGAGAGGGGTAATGAAGGAAGGGGTTGGATGTGCTGGTGGTTTCTGTGGAAGGAGTCCAGGGTAGTGAGAGGGGTAATGAAGGAAGGGGTTGGATGTGCTGGTGGTTTCTGTGGAAGGAGTCCAGGGTAGTGAGAGGGGTAATGAAGGAAGTGGTTGGTTGTGTTGGTGGTTTCTGTGGAAGGAGTCCAGGGTAGTGAGAGGGGTAATGAAGGAAGGGGTTGGATGTGCTGGTGGTTTCTGTGGAGTTTTAATGATGAAACATTCCTGGTTCATTTCTACCCCAGAGGGGAAACAAAGCATATTACCCATAAGTCTTACTTCACATCATAAACTAGCTCTGCTCTATAATCTCATCTTCTACAGATTATATCACACTCCACTGCCTCCCCCAAGTTTCCCTCAGAGCTGACTGAGTCAACCTCCCTCTCTCTCTACAGTCCTAATTAATTAGCTGGATTTATAGGAAGGAGGGAAGGAAGGATCATCTCAGAGCAGTCCTTGATGACGATAGTGAACTAATATTCCCTATCGTTCCTTGAGGAGTGTTATTCTCAGTTCTCTGGGTGTCTGTCGGTGTGTGTTCCTACCTCAGGGTCGGCCAGTCTCTGCGACAGCCCCACCAGGAAGACCAGGTTTCGCTGCACCACCCTGACGCTGGCCAGGTGCTTCCTGTTCTCCGTCACCTTCTGCTTCCTCTCTACCTGTTTAGCCCTCTTCTCATTCCTTATCCTCTGCAGCTCCTCCGCTGACAGGGGCTTGTATACCGCTGGGTCCTCTGGGTACGGCTGGTACAGAGAGAGAGGAGCATGTTAGATACATGGACAGGGGGGCTTGTATACCGCTGGGTCCTCTGGGTACGGCTGGTACAGAGAGAGAGGAGCATGTTAGATACATGGACAGGGGGCTTCACCGCTGGATCCTCTGGGTACGGCTGGTACAGAGAGAGAGGAGCATGTTAGATACATGGACAGGGGGGCTTCACCGCTGGGTCCTCTGGGTACGGCTGGTACAGAGAGAGAGGAGCATGTTAGATACATGGACAGGGGGGCTTCACCGCTGGGTCCTCTGGGTACGGCTGGTACAGAGAGAGAGGAGAATGTTAGATACATGGACAGGGGGCTTCACCGCTGGGTCCTCTGGGTACGGCTGGTACAGAGAGAGAGGAGAATGTTAGATACATGGACAGGGGGGCTTGTACACCGCTGGGTCCTCTGGGTACGGCTGGTACAGAGAGAGAGGAGCATGTTAGATAAATGGACAGGGGGCTTCACCGCTGGAGAACCCTGGAATGACGAGGAGATCAGCATGAAATCCAGGAATCCTTCGACCAGGATTTCTGGAAAACCAGGGAATTCTGGGAAACCATGGAATTCTGGGAAACCAGGGAATTCTGGGAAATTGACAGGAATTCTGCAACCCTGACAACCACTGACACTTAATGACTATCGGGGTCATCTCTGTATGCATGTCATTTTTACACAGTAGACCGCTCTCATACTTTCTGGAAATACCAGTGGAGTACTAACCTAACTCACTAACCCTCCTAACCAGTGGAATTTATCAAAATCGATCAACTGGACTGGCCAGTCAGAGAGTCATTTCCAACCAAAAGGAGAAAAGGAGAAAGTATTGTCACGGTAAAGCCTGTTCCTTAAGCTGTGTGGGTGTCACCTCTGACAGCTGTGTTGTCCTGATGAGAACATTTTACATTTACGTCATTTAGCAGACGCTCTTATCCAGAGCCACTTACACATTGGTGCATTCAACTTATGATAGCCAGTGGGTCAACCACTTTACAATATGTTTTTGTTTTTTTGGGGGGTGGGTTGGGGTAAGGGGGTGGGTAGAAGGATTACTTTATCCTATCCCAGGTATTCCTTAAAGAGGTGGGGTTTCAAGTGTCTCCGGAAGGTGGTGAGTGACTCCGCTGTCCTGGCGTCGTGAGGGAGCTTGTTCCACCATTGGGGAGCCAGAGCAGCGAACAGTTTTGACTGGGCTGAGCGGGAACTATGCTTCCGCAGAGGAAGGGGAGCCAGCAGGCCAGAGGTGGATGAACGCAATGCCCTCGTTTGGGTGTAGGGACTGATCAGAGCCTGAAGGTACGGAGGTGCCGTTCCCCTCACTGCTCCATAGGCAAGCACCATGGTCTTGTAGCAGATGCGAGCTTCAACTGGAAGCCAGTGGAGTGTGCGGAGGAGGGGGGTGACGTGAGAGAACTTGGGAAGGTTGAACACCAGACGGGCTGCAGCGTTCTGGATGAGTTGTAGGGTTTTAATGGCACAGGCAGGGAGCCCAGCCAACAGCGAGTTGCAGTAATCCAGACGGGAGATGACAAAACACTTAGAACAGTAGAATGCTTTAAGAACCCTGCCCTAGGCTGGTACCAGTGTTCTGTTAGCAGAGCTCTCTGGGACCTGGATAAACACACCTCTATGGAGCTGCTGCTAGCTACAATACACTGGCAGGAACCTGGGTGGGTGTGCCAATCCTCAGGCTATGGGGATCTAGGAGAGGAAATGTTACTGGAGTGATTTGAGGAAATGTGTTATTCTGAACACGTTCCAGTGCTGTTCAATTGTTCACCGTATTGAGATAAATAAAAGTACAATGTTTTGACATTTCCCTATCACAGCGAAACATATTGTTTCTATGTTACGGTGAGTGGGGGGGGACTACAGAGCCATACTGAACATCTATTTATGACAGAAGGCGGGTGGGTTAATTCGGACAGAGAAGGCAGGTGGGTTAATTCAGACAGAGAAGGCAGGTGGGTTAATTCGGACAGAGAAGGCAGGTGGGTTAATTCGGACAGAGAAGGCAGGTGGGTTAATTCAGACAGAGAAGGCAGGTGGGTTAATTCGGACAGAGAAGGCAGGTGGGTTAATTCAGACAGAGAAGGCGGGTGGGTTAATTCGGACAGAGCAGGCAGGTGGGTTAATTCAGACAGAGCAGGCGGGTGGGTTAATTCAGACAGAGCAGGCGGGTGGGTTAATTCAGACAGAGAAGGCAGGTGGGTTAATTCAGACAGAGAAGGCGGGTGGGTTAATTCGGACAGAGCAGGCAGGTGGGTTAATTCAGACAGAGCAGGCGGGTGGGTTAATTCAGACAGAGCAGGCGGGTGGGTTAATTCAGACAGAGAAGGCAGGTGGGTTAATTCAGACAGAGAAGGCAGGTGGGTTAATTCGGACAGAGAAGGCAGGTGGGTTAATTCGGACAGAGAAGGCAGGTGGGTTAATTCGGACAGAGAAGGCAGGTAGGTTAAGGTGTAGGTACCTTTCTGCAGGCACTTCTCTGCTGTACGGACGTGGTGCCAGCAGAAGTTAAGGTATGGTTTAGTATAGGATATGGGGTAGGGGTTAGACTAGGGTATGGTTTAGTATAGGATATGGGGTAGGGGTTAGACTAGGGTATGGTTTAGTATAGGATATGGGGTAGGGGTTAGACTAGGGTATGGTTTAGTATAGGATATGGGGTAGGGGTTAGGGGTTAGACTAGGGTATGGTTTAGTATAGGATATGGGGTAGGGGTTAGACTAGGGTATGGTTTAGTACAGGATATGGGGTAGGGGTTAGACTAGGGTATGGTTTAGTATAGGATATGGGGTAGGGGTTAGACTAGGGTATGGTTTAGTACAGGATATGGGGTAGGGGTTAGACTAGGGTATGGTTTAGTATAGGATATGGGGTAGGGGTTAGACTAGGGTATGGTTTAGTATAGGATATGGGGTAGGGGTTAGACTAGGGTATGGTTTAGTATAGGATATGGGGTAGGGGTTAGACTAGGGTATGGTTTAGTATAGGATATGGGGTAGGGGTTAGACTAGGGTATGGTTTAGTATAGGATATGGGGTAGGGGTTAGACTAGGGTATGGTTTAGTACAGGATATGGGGTAGGGGTTAGACTAGGGTATGGTTTAGTATAGGATATGGGGTAGGGGTTAGACTAGGGTATGGTTTAGTATAGGATATGGGGTAGGGGTTAGACTAGGGTATGGTTTAGTATAGGATATGGGGTAGGGGGTTAGACTAGGGTATGGTTTAGTATAGGATATGGGGTAGGGGTTTAGACTAGGGTATGGTTTAGTATAGGATATGGGGTAGGGGTTAGACTAGGGTATGGTTTAGTATAGGATATGGGGTAGGGGTTAGACTAGGGTATGGTTTAGTATAGGATATGGGGTAGGGGTTAGACTAGGGTATGGTTTAGTATAGGATATGGGGTAGGGGTTAGACTAGGGTATGGTTTAGTATAGGATATGGGGTAGGGGTTAGACTAGGGTATGGTTTAGTATAGGATATGGGGTAGGGGTTAGACTAGGGTATGGTTTAGTATAGGATATGGGGTAGGGGTTAGACTAGGGTATGGTTTAGTATAGGATATGGGGTAGGGGTTAGACTAGGGTATGGTTTAGTATAGGATATGGGGTAGGGGTTAGACTAGGGTATGGTTTAGTATAGGATATGGGGTAGGGGTTAGGGGTTAGACTAGGGTATGGTTTAGTATAGGATATGGGGTAGGGGTTAGACTAGGGTATGGTTTAGTATAGGATATGGGGTAGGGGTTAGGGGTTAGACTAGGGTATGGTTTAGTATAGGATATGGGGTAGGGGTTAGACTAGGGTATGGTTTAGTATAGGATATGGGGTAGGGGTTAGACTAGGGTATGGTTTAGTATAGGATATGGGGTAGGGGGTTAGACTAGGGTATGGTTTAGTATAGGATATGGGGTAGGGGTTAGACTAGGGTATGGTTTAGTATAGGATATGGGGTAGGGGTTAGACTAGGGTATGGTTTAGTATAGGATATGGGGTAGGGGTTAGACTAGGGTATGGTTTAGTATAGGATATGGGGTAGGGGTTAGACTAGGGTATGGTTTAGTACAGGATATGGGGTAGGGGTTAGACTAGGGTATGGTTTAGTATAGGATATGGGGTAGGGGTTAGACTAGGGTATGGTTTAGTACAGGATATGGGGTAGGGGTTAGACTAGGGTATGGTTTAGTATAGGATATGGGGTAGGGGTTAGACTAGGGTATGGTTTAGTATAGGATATGGGGTAGGGGTTAGACTAGGGTATGGTTTAGTACAGGATATGGGGTAGGGGTTAGACTAGGGTATGGTTTAGTATAGGATATGGGGTAGGGGTTAGACTAGGGTATGGTTTAGTATAGGATATGGGGTAGGGGTTAGACTAGGGTATGGTTTAGTATAGGATATGGGGTAGGGGTTACTAGGGTAACGTACCTTTCTGCAGGCAGGGCAGAGGCCGTTCTCGTCTGTGCGGATCCGGTGCCAGCAGAAGCGGCAGATCTGGTAGCCGCAGGTGCAGGGGAAGAAGTTGACGTCGTCTATCTCCAGCGGCTCCATACACAGAGGACACTCCATGGGGTCCATATCCTTCACCTCTGGACTGCAGGACATCCAGGACAATATGCAGAGAGACCGGTGGCAGGGGGCAGTGGCAGAGCAGGCTGGAGAGACACCAGGTGGCAGGGGGCAGTGGCAGAGCAGGCTGGAGAGTCACCAGGTGGCAGGGGGCAGTGGCAGAGCAGGCTGGAGAGTCACCAGGTGGCAGGGGGCAGTGGCAGAGCAGGCTGGAGAGACACCGGGGAAGAGAGAGATTAGAATACTGAACGCAAAGTCCCACCAGTGGGCAAAGTGTATAGAATAGCAGGAAATTAGCTTTAAAACTGCAACATTTCCTTTCCGCCAACAAGAGGGCCGTGAACAGTTTGGGGTAGCACGTGTCGCGAGGTGGAGGGGGGGGGGTTCGTTACTACGTCGATAAAGGATTACATCTATCCAGACCTTTGTGTGACCAGACCTACTGAAAACAGTAGCTGGTTGAGTAGCCCTGCTGTCAGTGCAGTGTGAGGGAATACCAGCACAATGTCAGAGAGACGCAGAGAGCATGAACAGAGCCTTCTAAAATGGCACCCTATCCCCCCCCCTACTACTTTTGACGAGGGCCCAGGGCTCTGTAGCGCACTTTGTAGGGGATAGGGTGCCACGTAGGCCGCAAACAAAAGTCTGAGGGGCTAAGTGTAATACCTGCACATTCAGCAAACCATACGGACTCACACAGTACCGTACAGGGAAAAACAACGATTGGCTGAAATAAAAAAGGGGGTCTCTGGGTGAACGTTTGTCTGAGTGAGTCTCGTGACCCGGTCTTTCTCTCAGCGGTTGGTTTTCATTCTGTCCTGTGGCCCGTTTTCAACACAGCCATTTGAGGATTGAAATTGATTTAGTGGTCTGTACACTTCTTTATAGACTTTTCATGTTAATCTACACAAGAAGAACGCAGAGCGAAAAAGAGGAGGAGCCATACAGGTTGAAATACAGGACTACGCTTTTAAGTCTTAACCGAAACACTACAAATAATGAGTTGCTGTTTCCGGTTTTAACCGGCTAAAGCCTCCCGCGTGCTTTGGTTCGGCTGGTGACTAGGAACTCGGCTGGGAGAACCCAAGGAGTGTGCTCCATACTCCCTTAAAAAGACCTTCGCTTGAAAAACTATTTTTTCTTAAAAGCGGCAATAGTACCGTTTGTCCATCTTGAGACGCCGTAGCCAGTATACACTTCCTCAAAAATAGTCAGAATTAAATCGAAGATAACTCAAGAAATCTGTGAATCATTTTGACGTGGAGATCTTAGTCAACCAATTTGACGTCTAACACTAAAGATGTTTTGGGCAATATTTCTCAAGTGAAAAAATTTGCATGAAAGCGATTCGTCTCTCGTTGAATGACTTCACTTTGGCTACGGACTTAGTCTTGCATTGAAGTAAAAATGTCTTGGGCAATAAAAGCCCCCCAAAGAAGAGCTGCCGAAGCCCAAAAAACAAACAAAAATATCATAAAACATCGTCATAATATATGCAGGAACTGTTCCAAACCGTTTGAGATGGGAAGCATGCCGACGCCTTAAGCAAAGAGGATGAAACTAACCATAATAATACACACCCCATCGCTCTGCAGCCCTTCCTCATCCAACAGATGACGTCCTCTTCACGTGACGTCTGAACAGCTGAGACGTTTAAACTGACAGAGGAGACATCAGGTGTGACGTGAGGAGTGTTGTTCCCCACCCACGTAGTGTTGTTCCCCCACCCACGTAGTGTTGTTCCCCCACCCACGTATTCAGGGAAGGTCTGATTCACAACAACTATGAGCATTCAGACTACAGATACACAGTGCATTCGGAAAGTATTCAGACACACAGGGACACTGACACGCACAAAGAAAGGAGAGAGGATGAAGTCATCTTTCCCTCTCTCTCTCTCTCACACACACACTCACACACTGCAAGAAGTTGACTCCAGGAAGGCTGAGTCAGAGAGAGGCACACTGGAGGACTCCCCCAGAGAGGATCACAGGTAAATAAGACTCATCAAGCTCTCATGAGGGTGTCTCTGAATGATGTGCAGGACAACAACAAGGGCCAACAATCCATCCCCAGAGCTCTGGCTTTTTAATTGGGAAAGGATCACCTAATTCTCAGTGATTGACTCTACTGCTTGAGTAAGCAATACGGTACATACACTACGTGACCAAAAGTATGTGGACACCTGCTCGTACCAACATCTCATTACATAATCATGGGCATTAATATGGAGTTGGTCCCCCCTTTGCTGCTATAACAGCCTCCACTCTTCTGGGAAGGCTTTCTACTAGATGTTGGAACATTGCTGTGGGGACTTGCTTCCATTCAGCCACAAGAGCATTAGTGAGGTCGGGCACTGATGTTGGGCGATTAGGCCTGGCTCGCAGTCGGCGTTCCAATTCATCCCAAAGGTGTTCGATGGGGTTGAGGTCAGGGCTCTGTGCAGGCCAGCCATGTTCTTCCACACCGATCTCGACAAACCATTTTTGTATGGACCTCGCTTTGTGCACGTGGGCATTGTCATGCTGAAACAGGAAAGGGCCTTCCCCAAACTGTTGCCACAAAGTTGGAAGCACAAAATCGTCATTGTATGCTGTAACGTTAAGATTTCCCTTCACTGGAACTACGGGGCCGAGCCCGAACCATGAAAAACAGCCCCAGACCACTATTCCTCCTCCACCAAACTTTACAGTTTGAACTATGCATTTCGGGCAGGTGGCGTTCTCCTGGCATCCGCCAAACCCAGATTTGTCCGTCGGACTGCCAGATGGTGAAGCGTGATTCATCACTCCAACAGCTGCGGCTGAAATAGCTGAATCCACTAATTTGAAGGGGTGTCCAAACACTTTATTTATATAGTGTAGGCCTAATGGTCAAGGAAAATAACCAATATAACTTCATGTTTCATGCTAACAGATGCATTTTCATCTTGTATTTCCAGGGCAACATACTGGTTAGCAAAACCTTTGGTTGAATCTCCTCAAAATTTGAAAATACCTTTTTTACAAAACAATGGTCTCTTGAGGAAGCTTTAGGCTGCCGCTTGGGCTCGCATCAACAAGTGTTCTGGTGCAAAGAGCTGGTGATAATGACTGGTTCTCTTCAGGCTGCATCTTGTTCTGGTTCTCACAGAGAGAGAGAGAGAGAGAGAGAGAAAATGTCTCTTCAGGCTGCATCTTGTTCTGGTTCTCACAGAGAGAGAGAGAGAATGTCTCTTCAGACTGCATCTTGTTCTGGTTCTCACAGAGAGAGAGAGAGAGAGAGAGAGAGAGAGAGAGAATGTCTCTTCAGGCTGCATCTTGTTCTGGTTCTCACAGAGAGAGAGAGAGAGAGAGAGAGAGAGAAAATGTCTCTTCAGGCTGCATCTTGTTCTGGTTCTCACAGAGAGAGAGAGAATGTCTCTTCAGGCTGCATCTTGTTCTGGTTCTCACAGAGAGAGAGAATGTCTCTTCAGGCTGCATCTT
>NW_025533902.1:167500-220000 GCF_020615455.1 Coregonus clupeaformis | reverse complement strand
ACTAGACACTGTCTACAGGAGGTAGGCTGTCTACGGGAGGTAGGCTGTCTACGGGAGGTAGGCTGTCTACGGGAGGTAGGCTGTCTACGGGAGGTAGGCTGTCTACGGGAGGTAGGCTGTCTACGGGAGGTAGGCTGTCTACGGGAGGTAGGCTGTCTACGGGAGGTAGGCTGTCTACGGGAGGTAGGCTGTCTACGGGAGGTAGGCTGTCTACGGGAGGTAGGCTGTCTACGGGAGGTAGGCTGTCTACGGGAGGTAGGCTGTCTACAGGAGGTAGGCTGTCTACAGGAGGTAGGCTGTCTACAGGAGGTAGGCTGTCTACGGGAGGTAGGCCTGGGTCGTGTTCATTAGGCACCAAACTAAAGAACACAGACTAGGGTGGGACTACCTGAAACCTGTCCAATAAGAAATGCTTTGTTTTCAATATTTCCGTTGCAAAACGTTTTTTTTTGCTACGTGTGTGCACTAATGAATGTGACCCAGGGGTTCAGCCAGTGTTGGTGGCTCTAGTTCTGTCTCAGCATGGGGGGGGGGACCAGGGAGACAGACACACACTAGGGGTAGAGGAAGGGTAAGGGGGGGGAGTCTAAAAATACCCTGTCCCATCCATAGCATGGAGAGAGGAGGAGGAGCCAGCTCCCCGGCCCTCTCTTTAAAAGGGAAGTGGTAATGGGAAGCAGGGTGCTCTTTGACCTCTCCAGCCCCTCCCCTTCTCCTGCCTGGTCTACATGTAAGGTCTTCAGCCCTTCCTGGGGCCGGCCCCGTGTTCAGGCCCAAATGGAACCCTATTCCCTATATAGTGCACTACTTTAGACCAAGGGAATAGAGTTCTGTTTGGGACACAGCCTTGAGTTTCCTCAAGCTGCTCCACCTATTTCAGTGTACCAGTGTTTGGTTTCATTCCAACTCTGTAATGCTGCAGTGATTTGTAAGGGGGGGGGGGGGGGGGAGTCCCACAGGGATCTGGTCAACTGTAGAGCACTATAATAGGAATAGGGTGTCATTTGGGACGCACCCCCCAGGACACAGCCCCCCCCCCCAGGACACAGCCCCCCAGGACACAGCCCCCCCAGGACACAGGCCCCCCAGGACACAGCCCCCCCAGGACACAGCCCCCCCCAGGACACAGCCCCCCAGGACACAGCCCCCCAGGACACAGCCCCCCAGGACACAGCCCCCCAGGACACAGCCCCCCAGGACACAGGCCCCCCCAGGACACAGCCCCCCCCAGGACACAGCCCCCCCCAGGACACAGCCCCCCCCCCCAGGACACAGGCCCCCCCAGGACACGGCCCCCCCCAGGACACAGGCCCCCCAGGACACAGCCCCCCCAGGACACAGCCCCCCCAGGACACAGGCCAGAGGTGGGAGATCCGAGTGGGACCTACCCTGGTTGGTTGGATGGGTGGGTGGGTGGCATGCAGAGTGGGGCGCGTCCGACTCACACTCCTGCGTGTGCCTAGTATGAAATTAGCAATCAGCCACGGACGCATTTTAGTCTCCCAGTTAAGGTACTGTACAGTGTTGAGACTCAGGCTGGGGTTTCCCAGACTGCAGTCATGGTAGAATCTGTCTGTCTGGCCAGGGAGGGAATCCCTCTGTGGAAGGATCTGTCTGTCTGGCCAGGGAGGGAACCCCTCTGTGGAAGGATCTGTCTGGCTAGGGAGGGAACCACCACTGTGGAAGGATCTGTCTGGCTAGGGAGGGAACCACCACTGTGGAAGGATCTGTCTGGCTAGGGAGGGAATCACCACTGTGGAAGGATCTGTCTGGCTAGGGAGGGAATCACCACTGTGGAAGGATCTGTCTGGCTAGGGAGGGAACTACCACTGTGGAAGGATCTGTCTGGCTAGGGAGGGAACCACCACTGTGGAAGGATCTGTCTGGCTAGGGAGGGAACCACCACTGTGGAAGGATCTGTCTGGCTAGGGAGGGAACCACCACTGTGGTCTCTCCTACCAGGTGGTGTGGAGAGGATCTGTGTCTGCATCACTACTGGTGTTCCCCAGGGCTCGGTTCTTGGCCCTCTCCTCTCCTCTCTATACTTCAAGTCACTCAGTTCTGTCAAATCCTCACATGGTCTCTCCTATCATTGCTATGTGGATGACATTCAACTACTCTTCTGGGAACGCTACTTTTTCCCCAAGGATTTTTCACAACCCCACCCCAAATCCAATGACCACCTTAAAATAGTTACATTTAGATTTTTCACAGGCAAGGATATTGCTGCTAGTAAGATTGCACCTAAATCAACCATTTATCGGATCATCAAGAACTTCAAGGAGAGAGGTTCAATTGTTGTGAAGAAGGCGTCAGGGCGCCCAAGAAAGTCCAGCAAGCGCCAGGACCATCTCCTAAAGTTGATTCAGCTGCGGGATCAGGGCACCACCAGTGCAGAGCTTGCTCAGGAATGGCAGCAGGCAGGTGTGAGTGCATCTGCACGCACAGTGAGGCGAAGACTTTTGGAGGATGGCCTGGTGTCAAGAAGGGCAGCGAGGAAGCCACTTCTCTCCAGGAAAAACATCAGGGACAGACTGATATTCTGCAAAAGGTACAGGGATTGGACTGCTGAGGACTGGGGTAAAGTATTTTCCTCTGATGAATCCCCTTTCCGATTGTTTGGGGCATCTGGAAAAAAGCTTGTCCGGAGAAGACAAGGTGAGCGCTACCATCAGTCCTGTGTCATGCCAACAGTAAAATATCCTGAGGCCATTCATGTGTGGGGTTGCTTCTCAGCCAAGGGAGTGGGCTCACTCACAATTTTGCCTAAGAACACAGCCATGAAAAAAGAATGGTACCAACACATCCTCCGAGAGCAACTTCTCCCAACCATCCAAGAACAGTTTGGTGACGACCAATGCCTTTTCCAGCATGATGGACCACCTTGCCATAAGGCAAAAGTGATAACTAAGTGGCTCTGGGAACAAAACAGACATTTTGGGTCCATGGCCAGGAAACTCCCCAGACCTTAATCCCATTGAGAACTTGTGGTCGATCCTCAAGAGGCGGGTGGACAAACAAAAACCCACAAATTCTGACAAACTCCAAGCATTGATTATGCAAGAATGGGCTGCCATAAATCAGGATGTGGCCCAGAAGTTAATTGACAGCATGCCAGGGCGGATTGCAGAGGTTTTGAAAAAGGGTCTACACTGCAAATATTGTGATGTTTCTACAACTTCATTGGAGTCCACCTGTGGAACATTCAATTGATTGGACATGATTTGGAAAGGTACACACCTGTCTAAATAAGGTCCCACAGTTGACAGTGAATGTCAGAGCAAAAACCAAGCCATGAGGTCAAAGGAATTGTCCGTAGAGCTCCGAGACAGGATTGTGTCGAGGCACAGATCTGGCGAAGGTTACCAAAACATTTCTGCGGTCCCCAAGAACACAGTGGCCTCAATCATTCTTAAATGCAAGAAGTTTGGAACCACCAAGACTTGTCCTAGAGCTGGCCGCCCAGCCAAACTGAGCAATCGGGGGAGAAGGGCCTTGGTCAGGGAGGTGATCAAGAACCCGATGTTCACTCTGAAAGAGCTCCAGAGTTCCTCTGTGGAGATGGGAGAACCTTCCAGAAGGACAACCATCTCTGCAGCACTCCACCAATCAGGCCTTTATGGTAGAGCGGCCAGACGGAAGCCACTCCTCAGTAAAAGGCACATGACAGCCTGCTTGGAGTTTGCCAAAAGGCACCTAAAGGACTCTGACCATGAGAAACAAGATTATCTGGTCTGATGAAACCAAGATTGAACTCTTTGGCCTGAATGCCAAGCGTCACGTCTGGAGGCAACCTGGCACCATCCCTATGGTGAAGCATGGTGATGGCAGCATCATGCTGTGGGGATGTTTTTCAGCGGCAGGGAGACTAGTCAGGATCGAGGGAAAGATGAAAGTAGCAAAGTACAGAGAGATCCTTGATGAAAACCTGCTCCAGAGCGCTCAGGACCTCAGACTGGGGGCGAAGGGTCACTTCCCAACAGGGCAACGACCCTAAGTACACAGCCAAGACAATGCAGGAGTGTCTTCAGACAAGTCTCTGAATGTCCTTGAGTGGCCCAGCCAGAGCCCGGACTTTAACCCGATCTAACATCTTTTGAGAGACCTGAAAATAGCTGTGCAGTGACGCTCCCCATCCAACCTGACAGAGCTTGAGAGGATCTACAGAGAAAATCAGGAGAAACTCCCCAAATACAGGTGTGCCAAGCTTGTAGCGTCATACCCAAGAAGACTCGAGGCTGTAATCACTGACAAAGGTGCTTCAACAAAGTACTGAGTAAAGGGTCTGAATACAATTTAAAAAAACAATTTAATCCATTTTAGAATAAGGCTGTAACGTAACAAAATGTGGAAGTCAAGGGGTCTGAATACTTTCCGAATGCACTGTATTTGTAGTGCGATCCTATATAGAGTGTGATCCTATATAGAGTGTGATCCTATATAGAGTGCGATTCCATACTGTGATTTTATTGTCATTTGATGTTCCAAACATATTGCTCACTATGTCTGCTGCAGAGAGACAGAGTACGAGAGAATTAGTTTTGATCAGTCATGGAAATAACACCGCTGAAAACATGTCGGCTCACTACTTAAAAAGAAGATTGAGGACAAGCTATAGGCTGAAAGATACCATAGGATGAAAAATAGTATTGATTTTTTTCCCCATCACTTATTCAAACGTGTACCAGTTTCCCACTAGGCACTTTATCATACTTGCCTAATCGCACGACATAGCCCTAATCATTAGAATCATTATAAAAAACACACGTGACATTGTGGTCAAGGCAGGTTTGTTATGGTTTACCTTCCTCAAGATTTGACAGGATATCTATATTAGGCTAGTCTAGACCTGGTATGTCAGGCCTAATTCAACCCATATTGAGGGTGTTGAGGTATTTATAAATTAAATGATAAGACTAGATGCTCATAAAACAAGCATGGTATAGGCCTGGAGCATGGATGCCTGCCTGAAGTCACTATCCAGATACAGCCTGGGCTTAACCGGTAGAACCCAAAAGCATCCCTTTCCCCACTAAAAACAGCCTCTTGTTAATGTGTCCATCTATTCTGATGCAAGTTGAGTCACTTTCTAATGCAAGGTTGGTTTCAATTCAGGAGAGATCGAGGTCTGTACACGGTCTCTATAGAAACTAGAGTTGTTGGTAGTAAAACAGCTGTCTGTTAAGACACAGAACACCCGTCAGTGTTGATTGGTCTGTGTCCTGTTGATTTACCACGCTGTGGGCAATGCTAACCCAGGAGCCTGGTCCTGAGACATGACTGTAAACTCACATGGTGTCTAAAGACATGAGTCTACAGTCATGTCTCAGGGCAAGTATGAGCATTGACCAGGAGTAGACTAGTAGCTAGCTGATTCTAAAGCAACCATGGATGTGGAGGATTAGGGCCCTATAAACCAGCCATACGGAGAACATTGACGGAATCCAAACATTGAAACGGAATTGAACAATATTCAAAAAAGTTTATCATAAGACATGAACAGAATGTGTCAGTGATTCGTATTTCCTCAAACTTTCTTATTAAATGTTTTACCCAATGTCGATCTTGTCTCATCGCTACAACTCCCCCAACGTCCTCGGGAGGCGAAGGTCGAGTCATGCATCCTCCGAAACATAACCCGCCGAACCGCGCTTCTTAACACACCGCCCGCTTAACCCGGAAGCCAGCCGCACCAATGTGTCGGAGGAAACACCGTTCACCTGACAACCGAGGTCAGCCTGCAGGCGCCCGGCCCGCCACAAGGAGTCGCTAGAGCGCAATGAACCAAGTGAAGCCCCCCCCTGGCCAAACCCTCCCCTAACCCGGACGACGCTGGGCCAATTGTGCGCCGCCCTATGGGACTCCCGGTCACGGCCCGGTTGTGATACAGCCCGGGATCAAACCCGGGTCTGTAGTGACGCCTCAAGCACTGAGATGCAGTGCCTTAGACCGCTGCGCCACTCGGGAGGACTTCCTGAACAGGCAATGAGAATTACCCATCTGTGTATGTGTCAAGTCTACCACTTTGTGTAGCCGTTAGCAAAAATGCTAATAAAAACAGTCTTCTGGTAGATGGAAAGGCTTTCCCAAAAAACCTTCTCAATTAAATGCTAACTACAAAGTAGCCTATTCTTACCTGGCAGAACGACATCATGATTATTTACCAACTCTACCATCACGTGCGCTACAAAAACACTGCTAACACCGCTAACACTGCTAAACAGCAGCCTCTTGCTAGGTGCACACTGGAATTAAAGGGTAACTACACCCCAAAATCTCTTACTGTTTTAAAGTCACCATTGGCTTCATGGTGAAATCCCTGAGCGGTTTCCATCCTCTCCGGCAACTGAGTTAGGAAGGACGCCTGTGTCTTTGTAGTGACTGGGTGTATTGATACACCATCCAAAAGTGTAATTAATAACTTCACCATGCTCAAAGGGATATTCGATGTCTGTTTATTATTTTACCCATCTACCAAGCTCCCTGGTCTTTGTGGTTGAATCTGTGTTTGAAATTCACTGCTAGACTGAAGAACCTTACAGATAATTGTATGTGTGGGGTACAGAGATGTGGTAGTCGTTCAAAAATCATGTTAAACACTATTACACACAGTGAGTCCATGCAACTTATGTGACTTGTTAAGTACATTTTTACTCCTGAACTTTTAAGCTTGCCATAACAAAGGGATTGAATACTTATTGACTCAAGACATTTCAGCTTTTCATTTCCAAACATTTGTAAACACTTCTAAAAACATAATTCCACTTTGACATTATGGGGTATTGTGTGTAGGCCAGTGACAAAAAAATCTAAATGTAATCCATTTTAAATTCAGGCTGTAATAACAAAATGTGATAAAACTAAAGTGGTGTGGAAACTTTAAGGCACTGTATTTGACAGATGCTTTGCACTAAAAAAGCCGGTCAAGTGACGCGGATGTAGCTAGTTAGCGGATGACGCTAGCAGCTCTTTGGTAGGCTAGCTAGCTAGCCAGACAATCCAAGAATAATCAACAAAACGGAATAGTTATGACATTCTAAAATACTATTTTCATATTTTAAACAAGAACGCTACACTACTTATAAACACTTTTCAAACGAGAAAGAAGTGTCAGGTTTGCTATCCGCTAGCTAGCTAGGTTTAGCATTAGCAAAAGAAAAAAGGCTTTCAACACTGACGGTGCGGCCTCTCCCTTCCCGGCAAAGCCTGCGACTCTCCTACTCAGATTGCTCCCAAGACCGAAAAGCATTTTGGGCTAACCTTTTTGACTTTTCCCACTGCTCTTATAATATTAACTTCGAAGACAGGGTAGGATATTTGTGACTGATGGGTTTGTACTCTATCCCCATTTACTTTTGTAATCCTCGCAAGCTATCTGGCGGCTAGTTTCTGGCGAGAGTTTGAGATACTCACCCTGTCTATTTTGGCCGGGATTTCTCTCCAAGGGATATCCAGACCAAACTGGGGCAGGGATTGATAATCTTTCTGAACTGCCAAAACCTTATTAGCAGGCAACTGTATTTCAGTCAGCGTTTATATTCAATTCTAGTTTTATTTCTTGAGAAAACGCCTTACTTTTTTTTCTTTTTCAGCCTCTGTGTAATGATAGCGGTACCTTCTCTTCTTCTTCGTGTGGTCTGGCAGACTAGAGGCTTTGTTGCGTATTACTGCCTTACACAGGTCGGAGTGTGAATTGCACATTTTCTTCAAATCAAATCCAATTTTATTGGTCACGTACACATGTTTAGCAGATGTTATTGCGGGTGTAGCGAAATGCTTGTGTTCCTAGCTCCAACAGTGCAGTGGTATCCCCTACACCAAAAAGGGGAATGGGAGAAAAAAAATTAATTGCACCACAATCTAACCCTACCACAGGAGGCTGCTGAGGGGAGGACGGCTCATAATAATGGCTGGAACGGAGTAAATGGAATAGCATCAAATACATGGAAATCATGTGTTTTATGTATTTGATACTGTAGTGTATTAAGATTATGTCTTTGTTAAATGTTTTTCATGAAGAAATGGAATGTTGTTTATGTTAGTATCAAAAGGGAATGTTTTAGGGTGACGCCCCAGGGGAGACTGGTGATTGGCCAGAAGAGGGAGCATCATTGTTATAAATAGGGGGGAAAACGAGGGAGAGGGCAGAACGAGCAGCCATTCTGAGGCGTCGCTCTCCGGGTGTCATGTCACCTGTCATTTATGCTGTAACCTCGTGATTTTAATAAAAGCCTCTAACACGATGCAGCATAAACGGACTCTTTGTTGACAGCAATAATGGCCACCATTCACCCGATACGACAATACCATTCTACTAATTTCGCTCCAGCCATTACCACGAACCCGTCCTCCCCAATTAAGGTGCCACCAACCTCCTGTGAACCCTACATATACACCACTATCCTCTACTCTCTTCACTGCCTCAGCATAGGAAACTTTCTTCCACACTCGAACTCTGGCAATCTCAAGCTGTCTCTCTCTTTCACAGGGCACTTCGGATCCCCAGCTGCATGGGCGCCTCCACAGTTAACACACAGCGCTTTCTCTTATCCCAACTGTACACTCCCTCTGACTATGCCCTCCTGCACATTTCTCAACATTGTGGGATCTCCCTTTTGCACAGTGCTGCAACGTGTCTGAATCCTTGGCACCTAAAGCACCGTAGCAGGTTCGGAACACAGGCCCTCACAGAACAGCAAATATAACCTAACCTGACCTTATGAGGTGGAAACTCTGTGTCAAAGCTCAACAAAACAGACAAGGTATTGCCACCGGGGCTAAATTACACCAAACGGCGGGCGTCACAAATACCAGGAATACTATTTTTCATTTGATCTACTACACTGATCACTCCTTTGAGCCGCGTCCTGCTCCTGAGAGTAAAGCACGACACGGGTTGAGCCCCGAGACGCGTGACGCAGAGCGCCCGCTACCTCTGGGCAGAGGATGCACAAAACAATCAACACAATTCCACTTCTTGACACTTTGACACTTTGTAACCGCTGCCAATTTGTTCTTCACCCGGCTTGACACAACATACACTACATGACCAAAAGTATGTGGACACCTGCTCGTACCAACATCTCATTCCAAAATCATGGGCATTAATATGGAGTTGGTCCCCCCCCTTTGCTGCTATAACAGCCTCCACTCTTCTGGGAAGGCTTTCCACTAGATGTTGGAACATTGCTGCGGGGACTTGCGTCCCATTCAGCTACAAGAGCATTAGTGAGGTCGGGCACTGATGTTGGGCGATTAGGTCTGGCTCGCAGTCGGTGTTCCAATTCATCCCAAAGGTGTTCGTTGGGGTTGAGGTCAGGGCTCTGTGCAGGCCAGTCAAGTTATTCTACACCGATCTCGACAAACCATTTCTGTATGGACCTCGCTTTGTGCACAGGGGCATTGTCATGCTGAAACAGGAAAGGGCCTTCCCCAAACTGTTGCCACAAAGTTGGAAGCACAGAATCATCTAGAATGTAATTGTACGCTGTAGCGTTAAGATTTCCCTTCACTGGAACTACGGGGCCTAGCCTGAACCATGAAAAACAGCCCCAGACCATTTCTCCTCCTCCACCAAACTTTACAGTTGGCACTATGCATTAGGGCTGGTAGCGTTCCAAACCCAGATTCGTCTGTCCGACTGCCAGATGGTGAAACGTGATTCATCACTCCAGAGAACACGTTTACACTGCTCCATAGTCCAATGGCAGCGAGCTTTACACCATTCCAGCCGATGCTTGGCGTTGCGCATGGTGATCTTAGGCTTGTGTGCGGCTGCTCAGCCATGGAAACCCATTTCATGAAGCTCTCGACGAATAGTTATTGTGCTGACGTTGCTTCCAGAGGCAGTTTGGAACTCAGTAATGAGTGTTGCAACCGAGGACAGACGATTTTTACATGCTACGCGGTTCAGCACTCGGCGGTCCCGTTCTGTGAGCTTGTGTGGCCTACCACTTCGTGGTTGCCCCTAGACGTTTCCACTTCACAATAACAGCACTTGCAGTTGACCAGGGAAGCTCTAGCAGGGCAGAAACTTGACAGGTTGACTTGTTGGAAAGGTGGCATCCTATGACAGTGCCAAGTTGAAAGTCACTGAGCCCTTCAGTATGGCCATTCTACTGCCAATGTTTGTCTGTGGAGATTGCATGGCTGTGTGCTCGATTTTATACACATGTCAGCAACGGGTGTGGCTGAAATAGCCGAATCCACTAATTTGAAAGGGTGTCCACATACTTTTGTATATATACTGTAGTGTATGAATGGGTCGGCCAAACAGCATGGATCCACTTTTTGCAAAAATCTCACTCCTAACCGTCCAAAATCATCTCTGATTTTCACATCAGGGAAGTCTCTGCCACACCTGTCACCACAGGTATCTTGAGGTACCTACCTCATCCTGGTCAGGCTCAACTTCAGAGCCATTTAGAAAGTTCTCAAGAGAGCAAGTAGATCTAAAAGTTGGTTTGTACTCAGGAGACGTTTGTTTGTTAGCGCCATTGTTTCGCGTCAACTCACTTCCTGCCAACTTCTCTCTTCCTCAGTACCTTCTCACCATCTTAAATTGGAAAGGAGAGGAGGGAAGGTGGGCGACCATTAACTCAATTCTTCTTCTTCTTCTTCATCATCATCATCATCATCATCATCTTCTTCTTCTTCTTCTTCTTCTTCTTCTTCTTCTTCTTCTTCTTCTTCTTCTTCTGTGGTTTTTATGCAACCAACTTTAGGTGCATTACCACCACCAACTGGACTGGACTGGACCAGAGACAGAAAATAAAATCCTACCCATTATTCCCGTCTCCCATCTACAGTACCGGTACCAGTACCAGTGAAAGGTTTGGACACACCTACTCATTCAAGGGTTTATCTTCATTTTTACTATTTTCTACATTGTAGAATAATAGTGAAGACATCAAAACTATGAAATAACACATATGGAATCATGTAGTAACCAAAAAAGGTGTTAAAATATATATTTTAGATTTTAGATTCTTCAAAGTAAGCGCCCTTTGCCTTGATGACAGCTTTGCACACTCTTGGCATTCTCTCAATCAGCTTATTTGGGCTGCAATCTGAGGTGCTTTTCCAACAGTCTTGAAGGAGTTCCCACATATACTGAGCACTTGTTGGCTGCTTTTCCTTCACTCTGCGGTCCAACTCATCCCAAACCATCTCAATTGGGTTGAGGTTGGGTGATTGTGGAGGCCAGGTCATCTGATGCAGCACTCCATCACTCTCCTTGGTCAAATAGCCCTTACACAGCCTGGAGGTGTGTTGGGTCATTGTCCTGTTGAAAACAAATGATAGTCCCACTAAGTGCAAACCAAATGGGATGGCGTATCGCTGCAGAATGCTGTGGTAGCCATGCTGGTTAAATGTGCCTTGAATTCTAAATAAATCACAGACAGTGTCACCAGCAAAGCACCCCCACACCATAACACCTCCTCCTCCATGCTTCATGGTGGGAACCACACATGCGGAGATCATCCGTTCACCTATTCTGTGTCTCACAAAGACACAGCGTTTGGAACCAAAAATCGCAAATTTGAACTCATCAGACAGATTTCCACCGGTCTAATGTCCATTGCTCGTGTTTCTTGGCCCAAGCAAGTATCTTCTTATTATTGGTGTCCTTTAGTAGTGGTTTCTTTCTTCCATGAAGGCCTGATTCACGCAGTCTCATCTGAACAGTTGATGTTGAGATGTGTCTGTCACTTCAACTCTGTGAAGCATTTATTTGGGCTGCAATCTGAGGTGCAGTTAACTCTAATGAACTTAACCTCTGCAGCAGAGGTAACTCTGGGTCTTCCTTTCCTGTGACGGTCCTCATGAGAGCCAGTTTCATCATAGCGCTTCATGGTTTTTGCGACTGCACTTGAAGAAACTTTTAAAGTTCTTGAAATGTATCGGATTGACTGACCCTCATGTCTTAAAGTAATGATGGACTGTAATTTCTCTTTGCTTATTTGAGCTGTTCTTGCCATTATATGGACTTGGTCTTTTACCAAATAGGGCTATCTTCTGTATACCCCCCCTACCTTGTCACAACACAACTGATTGGCTCAAACGCATCATGGCAAAGGGTGGCTATTTGAAGAATCTCAAATATATTTTGATTTGTTTAACACTTTTTTGGTTACTACATGATTCCATATGTGTTATTTCATAGTTTTGATGTCTTCACTATTATTCTACAATGTAGAAAATAGTAAAAAAATTAAGGAAAACCCTTGAATGAGTAGGTGTGTCCAAACTCTTGACTGGCACTGTACATCATTAAATACTACATCCCCTGAATATTTCCCCAGCAGTTCACTTAAGCTCTTCAACACCATTAGTCCTTAAATGTAATGTAACTATCTCTCCCTTTCCCTCCCATATTGCTGGCACTGAAATAGAATGTGTTCCTTTGTCTCTATCTCCTCATGTAAGTGATCACACCTCCCAGTCAGATGTTTTCCCACCAATTTCAATGAACTGTTGAGCCACGTGTGTCCCCACTCTCAGCCTCCCTTCTCGCTCTGCTTGAGAATCTTCCTGACCTTTTCCTGGATCTTCTACAGGAGTCTTCCCTTTTCTCTCCTCGTTCGACAACTCTTGCCATTTGTTTTTAACCACTGTTCTTATTCATCCCTTGGCCTTTGCTTTACTGATTGACATTTCCATGTCAACGTTAGGATGTTGGAGAGCCTGCTTGGCAAGAACATCCACTTCCTCATTTCCCTCTACTCCCACGTGAGCTGGTACCCAGAGGAACCTCACAAATACCCCCTGGCTGCACAAATAGTCATTATAAAGGGATTATGGGTATTGTAGTCACCAACTCACCAACGTTGCTTTCTCCATATTTTCAATTCAATAATATTGAAGGTAAATAGAGCACAAAATATGATGTTATGTTGTAGTTAAACTATGTTGCCTACGGAGCAGTGAGGGGAACGGCACCTCCGTACCTTCAGGCTCTGATCAGTCCCTACACCCAAACGAGGGCATTGCGTTCTTCCACCTCTGGCCTGCTGGCTCCCCTACCTTTGCGGAAGCATAGTTCCCGCTCAGCCCATTCAAAACTGTTCGCTGCTCTGGCACCCCAATGGTGGAACAAGCTCCCTCACGACGCCAGGACAGCGGAGTCACTCACCACCTTCCGGAGACATTTGAAACCCCACCTCTTTAAGGAATACCTGGGATAGGATAAAGTAATCCTTCTACCCCCCCCTTACCCCAACCCACTCCCCCCAAAAATAAAATAATTTAAAAACAATTTATATAAAATATTAGTAAAAAAGTAAAAAATAATAAAAAATATATTGTAAAGTGGTTATCCCACTGGCTATAAGGTGAATGCACCTATTTGTAAGTCGCTCTGGATAAGAGCGTCTGCTAAATGACGTAAATGTAAATGTAATAACAACCACAGCTGAAGGTAGCCTACAGTAGCCAACTGATAACAACCACAGCTGCAGGTAGCCTACAGTAGCCTACTGATAACAACCACAGCTGCAGGTAGCCTACAGTAGCCAACTGATAACAACCACAGCTGCAGGTAGCCTACAGTAGCCTACTGATAACAACCACAGCTGCAGGTAGCCTACAGTAGCCTACTGATAACAACCACAGCTGCAGGTAGCCTACAGTAGCCTACTGATAACAACCACAGCTGAAGGTAGCCTACAGTAGCCAACTGATAACAACCACAGCTGCAGGTAGCCTACAGTAGCCTACTGATAACAACCACAGATGCAGGTAGCCTACAGTAGCCTACTGATAACAACCACAGCTGAAGGTAGCCTACAGTAGCCTACTGATAACAACCACAGCTGAAGGTAGCCTACAGTAGCCTACTGATAACAACCACAGCTGAAGGTAGCCTACAGTAGCCTACTGATAACAACCACAGCTGAAGGTAGCCTACAGTAGCCTACTGATAACATCCACAGCTGAAGGTAGTCTACAGTAGCCTACTGATAACAACCACAGCTGAAGGTAGCCTACAGTAGCCTACTGATAACAACCACAGCTGAAGGTAGCCTACAGTAGCCTACTGATAACAACCACAGCTGAAGGTAGCCTACAGTAGCCTACTATAACAACCACAACCACAGCTGAAGGTAGCCTACAGTAGCCTACTGATAACAACCACAGCTGCAGGTAGCCTACAGTAGCCTACTGATAACAACCACAGCTGAAAGTAGCCTACAGTCGCCTACTGATAACAACCACAGCTGAAGGTAGCCTACAGTAGCCTACTGATAACAACCACAGCTGCAGGTAGCCTACAGTAGCCTACTATAACAACCACAACCACAGCTGAAGGTAGCCTACAGTAGCCTACTGATAACAACCACAGCTGCAGGTAGCCTACAGTAGCCTACCGATAACAACCACAGCTGAAGGTAGCCTACAGTAGCCTACTATAACAACCACAACCACAGCTGAAGGTAGCCTACAGTAGCCTACTGATAACAACCACAGCTGAAGGTAGCCTACAGTAGCCTACTGATAACAACCACAGCTGCAGGTAACCTACAGTAGCCTACTGATAACAACCACAGCTGAAAGTAGCCTACAGTAGCCTACTATAACAACCACAACCACAGCTGAAGGTAGCCTACAGTAGCCTACTGATAACAACCACAGCTGCAGGTAACCTACAGTAGCCTACTGATAACAACCACAGCTGAAGGTAGCCTACAGTAGCCTACTATAACAACCACAACCACAGCTGAAGGTAGCCTACAGTAGCCTACTGATAACAACCACAGCTGCAGGTAACCTACAGTAGCCTACTGATAACAACCACAGCTGAAGGTAGCCTACAGTAGCCTACTATAACAACCACAACCACAGCTGAAGGTAGCCTACAGTAGCCTACTATAACAACCACAACCACAGCTGAAGGTAGCCTACAGTAGCCTGTGCACTCTGTTTTCCTCTGACCAGAGGAAACAAAGCAGTAACCAACTATGGAGAGGTTACTGCTGAACACCAAATGGAGCCGCTGGAGCGATGGAAAAGGCAGGGAGGTTTGTCAGAGGGTCTCCTGCTGGAACAGGACACCGTCCGTTGAGTTTGGTGTCCCTGATATATTTCTGATATATTTCTGAGTTTGGTGTCCCTGATATATTTCTGAGTTTGGTGTCCCTGATATATTTCTGATATATTTCTGAGTTTGGTGTCCCTGATATATTTCTGAGTTTGGTGTCCCTGATATATTTCTGAGTTTGGTGTCCCTGATATATTTCTGATATATTTCTGCATGCTTTTAAGTGAATTATCTTTGCCATGTTGAGTTGACAGATAGGTTCTAAATGTTGTAATGTATTTAAACAATATACTAGAATAACTAAGTTGTGACAGTAAAACATCAATCAAGTATTGAAAGTAGAATCAAATTAATATTTGTATTTATTATTTTATTACGAAAATGCAAATCTGTTGAGGAGACTCCTCTATGTTTATCCAGAGCAACTTACAGTTAGTGAATACATTTATTTTTATACTGGCCCCCCGTGGGAGTCGAACCCACAACCCTGGCGTTGCTAACGCCATGCTCTATCAACTGAGTTACATCCCTGCCGGCCATTCCCTCCCCTACCCTGGACGACGCTGGGCCAATTGTGCGCCGCCCATGAGTCTCCCGGTCGCGGCCGGCAGCGACAGAGCCTGGATTCGAACCAGGATCTCTAGTGGCACAGTTAGCACTGCAATGCAGTGCCTTAGACCACTGCGCCACTCAGGAGTACAACAGATATTTAGCAGAGTTTGTGACAACCTAAGAGGAACTGACCCCTAAGGAGATTTATTACCAAATCACACATTATACAGTTTATACAATTATATAATTGTTATTTTCTCCACATTTTCAAATCAGTAATATTTCATTCAAATAGCGCACAACATATGATGTTATGTTTTAGGTAAACTTTACACACAAAAATACAAAATAATTCCTTTAATGAAACCATGAAATACTATATGTAAAGGACGTCACGCTGCTTGCTCTTTGAGTACCACTTCGTTCCTCCTGATTCTGTTCACACCGGGGCTCGAACCTATGCCTTGCTAACACACGTGACCGCCCTCCTGAAACGTTTCACCAGTCCGCACCACTTGAACAACTAGCTAGCTATTCACTGGCGCAAGTGGAAACGCTTCAGGCTACCGCTGTGAAGCATGCAAGAATGACTAAGAACTTCCAGGTCAATGATTTTTGGAATCCCTCAAAATAAGAGTCCTGTCCTGTATACTTTGTAAATTAATAATTAGGGTGAAAATTATGGAAAATGTGCCCTATTCTCGATATATTTTATACTAGTTATCATACAAAGAATGATTACAAGTATTTATATGAGATAACTCCATATTTTTCAATCCTAAATGGTCAACAATGTTTTTTGTGTGTGTGTAATGTTACTATAATTTATTGCACCGTACACAATTTTCTGTACGTCATGTCGCAGTAAAATGCGGGTCCATTCTACCACAGAGTTTCCACCCAGAGGCAGTGGTGTAAAGTACTTAAGAAAAATACTTTAAAGTACTACTTAAGTAGTAAGACAATAATGTACTTTTTACTCCATACATTTTCCCTGACACCCAAAAGTACTCGTTACATTTTGAATGCTTAGCGGGACAGGAAAATGGTCCAATTCACGCACTTATCAAGAGAACATCCCTTGTCATCCCTACTGCCTCTGATCTGGTGAATTCACTAAACACAAATGCTTTATTTGTAAATTATGTCTGAGTGTTGGAGTGTGCCACTGGCTATTCGTAAATTTAAGAAACAAGAAAATCGTGCCATCTGGTTTGCTTAATATAAGGAATTTGAAATGATTTATACATTTATTTGTACTTTTGATACTTAAGTTTATTTGAGCAATTACATTTACTTTTGATACTTAAGTATATTTAAAACCATTTACTTTTTTGACTTTTACTCAAGTAGTATTTTACTGGGTGACTTTCACTTTTACATGAGTCGTTTTCTATTAAGGTATCTTTACTTTTACTCAAGTATGATAATTGGGTACTTTTTGCACCACTGAAACTAGGTAGTTTTTCCACCACTACCCAGTGGAGAATCGCAGCGTATTTCGTGGACCATAGTACCCCTTTCCTGCAGTCAAATGACCTAGTGGCCTCATGGGTGGAATGTTCTTAATCTTTTGTACAATTTCATAATGAATAAACATTCTTTTAAAAACCCGCCAAAAATCAGGTGTTTCTATGTTAAACAGTTTTGTTATATTTCAGTCTTCTGTGATGTACATAAAGTGTAATATTTGGATGCAAACTCAAAATTGAATACATTTCAACTCTATATCTGACATGGTACAGGTGTCTTCTTTTTTCTAAGCCCATAATAAAAAATAAAAATAATTTTTTAAAATATACTTTTGTTTCAAAGTAGATTTGTTTCAGACTACCAAGAATCACTCTGTGTGACCCTGATTTAGCCCATGGCAGTAAAAGGTTAAAGAGTGGCCAATCAGCATAAATCCAATGGTCACACAATCAATTGTTTTTCCTGTGCAGTGCTATATGTACAGTGGCCTGCGAAAGTATTCACCCCCCTTTGGCATTTTTCCTATTTTGTTGTTGGAATTAAAATGATATTTTGGGGGGTTTGTATCATTTCATTTACACAACATGCCTACCACTTTGAAGATGCAAAATAATTGTTATTGTGAAACAAACAAGAAATAAGAATTTGAGCATGCAGCAGGGACTTTCCCAGTCCCTGCTGGGTGGATGAGAGGTGTTGGGTTTGCGCCAGACATATCATTTTCCTTGATGGCCAAAAAGCTCAATTTTAGTCTCATCTGACCAGAGTACCTTCTTCCATACGTTTGGGGGAGTCTCCCACATGGCTTTTGGCGAACCCCAAACGTGTTTGCTTATTTTTTTCTTTAAGCAATGGCTTTTTTCTGGCCACTCTTCTGTAAAGCCCAGCTCTGTGGAGTGTACAGCTTAAAGTTGTCCTATGGACAGATACTCCAAACTCTGCTGTGGAGCTTTGCAGCTCCTTCAGGGTTATCTTTGGTCTCTTTGTTGCCTCTCTGATTAATGCCCTCCTTGCCTGGTCTGTGAGTTTTGGTGGGCGGCCCTCTCTTTGCAGGTTTGTTGTGGTGCCATATTCTTTCAATTTTTTTATAATGGATTTAATGGTGCTCCGTGGGATGTTCAAAGTTTCAGATATTTTCTATAACCCAACCCTGATCTGTACTTCTCCACAACTTTGTCCCTGACCTGTTTGGAAAGCTCCTTAGTCTTCATGGTGCCGCTTGCTTGTTGGTGCCCCTTGCTTAGTGGTGTTGCAGACTCTGGGGCCTTTCAGAACAGGTGTATATATACACATGTGACAGATCATGTGACACTTAGATTGCACACAAGTGGACTTTATTTAACTAATTATGTGACTTCTGAAGGTAATTGGTTGCACCAGATCTTATTTGGGGCTTCATAGCAAAGGGGGTGAATACATATGCACGCACCACTTTTCCGTTATTTATTGTTTTGAATGTTTTGAAAGAAGTTCTTTTTTTCATTTCACTCCACACACTCCACTGGTTTCCAGTCAAAGCTTGCATCCACTGTTGTGGCAAATTCGTCCATATACTGATCAAAGAACCAAAGCATTTCCAGAGTTTTTGTAGAATTAAGATAGACTTTATTACAGTGGATAAAGACGAGTGGTCTGCAGAGCATCTGATTTTCCACCTCCCAGCTCTCAGTTTATATAGTCAAATTTACATACATATTAGCTTAACCCCTCCCTCTTTGGTTCCACCACCGCTGTCTCCGCCCACTTCCTTATAGTGGTGAAATCTGACTTCCCCTCCTTCTATGTGGCCCTGTCGTGTAAAAAAATAATCATGTTCCGTTTGAACTCTGTTCAACCCTGGCTCACCCTGGCTCGACCTGGAGGCTGCTTGTGGACATGGCAGGTCCACAATCAATCTCTCAAACATACCCAAGCCCAACCGCTCTCTCCCACCCACGTCATGCTGTAATTAATCAAGAAGACGCCCAAGGACAGACAAAGGGTTAAGCCTGAACTCTGCTCAACCCTGGCTCGTTCCAGGGATATGCCTAGCAACAGAGATGTACCAATCAACAAATTCCATATCAATGTAAAAATCCACATCACCACTACAAGACTTATGGTGCTTGCCTACGGAGCAGAGGAACTGCCCCTCCCTACCTTCGGGCTACGCTCAGACCCTACACCCTGACCCGAGCACCCCGCTCTGCCACCTCTGGTCTCTTGGCCCTCCCACCCCCAACGGGAGGGCAGTTCCCGCTCAGCCCAGTCCAAGCTCTTCTCTGTCCTGGCACCCCAATGGTGGAACCAACTTCCCCCTGAAGCTAGGACAGCAGAGTCCCTGCCCATCTTCCAAAAACATCTGAAATCAAAGAGTATAATGAATAATTCCACAAATACACCCCCCCCACCCCACCCCCACCTCCACCCTTCTAACCGTCCTCCCCCTCCCCATTCAAAAAAAAAATGAAAAAATGAAAAATGTGCCTTTCATGAACTAACACTCGCAGATTTGGTGGCACGCTGCTGAGGTTCTGATAGGAACAATGATTTGTTTTGAAGTGACACGGGTCCGATCCTCTCTCTCCTCCCTCTGGAACCAATAGACTGTCAGGAGGGATGGGACGGCAACGGTCCAAAAGAGTAAAGACATACTGTAAAGGATCTAGGGTTGAATAAGACACTTGGGTACAGTAAAAATGAAAGGATTTAACATATAGACGTGTGTCACGCCTTGATCGAGAGAACTCTTGTTGGTTGGGTCAGGGTGTGAGTGTCGTTTGGGATCTATGTTATTAGATTCTATGTTTATGATCTAGTATTTTGTATTTCTATGTTTTGGCCGGGTGTGATTCCCAATCAGAGGCAGCTGTCGCTCGTTGTCTCTGATTGGGGATCATACTTAGGTAGCCTGGTTGCCTACCTTAGTTGTTTGTGTTCCTGTTTGGCTTGTTGTGTGTATAGCCCATAGGACTTCACGTTTTCATTGTTTTATTATTTTGTCAAGTGTTTATTTGTCTTAATAAACATGTACGCATACCACGCTGCACCTTGGTCTGACCCGTCTCTCAACGATCGTGACAACATGAAATAGATACAGTTATCAATTTATATTTATTCATCAAACTATGGTTGACATGAATTCCAAAGTGGAATGAAAACTCTAGCTAATAATCATATTAGAGATGTGAAATCAAAGCGTTCACCTTTACTTGGCCATAGCTTCTTTTGGTTCTAACTAGACTGTTTCACATTGTGAGTCCTCAGCCCCAATAGCCTGTGAGTGGGAAGTTTCTAAACTAAAAAGTGTGTATGTGTTAACTAAAAGAAGAGAATAGCCTAGAGGTTCAATTCCCTTATCATATAACACTTCTCCAATCTAGAGGTTCAGTGCCCTTATCATATAACACTTCTTCAATCTAGAGGTTCAGTTCCCTTATCATATAACACTTCTTCAATCTAGAGGTTCAGTTCCCTTATCATATAACACTTCTCCAATCTAGAGGTTCAGTTCCCTTATCATATAACACTTCTCCAATCTAGAGGTTCAGTTCCCTTATCATATAACACTTCTCCAATCTAGAGGTTCAGTGCCCTTATCATATAACACTTCTCCAATCTAGAGGTTCAATTCCCTTATCATATAACACTTCTCCAATCTAGAGGTTCAGTTCCCTTATCATATAACACTTCTCCAATCTAGAGGTTCAGTTCCCTTATCATATAACACTTCTCCAATCTAGAGGTTCAGTGCCCTTATCATATAACACTTCTCCAATCTAGGGTACTTTCTCTTGCCAGCTACAACACAACCCATTGAGTTTGGTGGTCCTGATATATTTCTGCTTTCATCAAAGATTTAGTGAATTATCTTTGAAAACTTTGGCAGTGTTGAGTTGACAGAAACTTGCTACATTTGATAATGCATGTATTTACAGAACAGAATATAGAACAAAGTTGCTTTGCAGTAAAACCTCAATCGATTATTCAAAGTAGAATCAAGTTCATTTTTAAATTTCATTTTATTGATAAAATGTAAACATTTTGATCTTGAAATTCCACTGATATTTTGCCCAAAACCGAAAAAAATCTTAAGATATCCAGAGATGTTTAGCAGAGTTTCCGACCACTGAGCCCATAACAAAGTCATAACCTAAGAGGAACTGACCCCTAAGGAGATTTATAACCAAAATAGCATGTGGAAAGATAAATGCATCACACATTATATTAACAATTCATATTAAACATCAACATACTGTACATTTGAGTTCACTCTAGTACAGTAAACCATTGACCACAAAATCATTTTCATTTTATTAGAAAATTGAAATTAGAAGTAAAATGTGCAACAACAACAACAGAATCAGTAGAAAAGGTCAAGGTTCATCATTCGTTGTGTTGGTTTAAGTGTCATCTCCGTCTGGTATCTCTCAGGGTCTGGAAGAACTTGCTTTCTGCAACGACAAGGTAAAAACATCTGTTTTTTTTTTAAACAACACATTTGTCCCGACCCCACTAATGACGCATCCGAGTCCAACAACGTTTCTGGAGGTGGAGTAACCTAGGTCACCTGTCCTCTGTGAGATCCCCTTGAGGTGACACGTTCCGAGGCCCACGTCACAGGTGTAGAGTCCCAGGCATCCTGCACAATGGTCATGAGCGCTGCAGCTCCTCGCCTGAATACCACTGCAGCCGTGCTACAGAGAGATTATGGGTAAATTAGTGACTCATCATTTATAAAGTAAGTCATTATTTAAACGTGTCTGCTGAATGTGACGTCCCCCTGGTATGACAGACGTCACATTACGCAGTGAGTCGATGATGAGTTGTTGTTGTTGCGTTAACAATATGAAGCAAAAAAACAGTCGCTTAAAGATCATTGATGACATCAAAAAAAAAAATATGGGTTATTGAATCAACAACACTCACCGTGTCAGAGTTGAATTGACCAGAGTTGAATTTGCCGAAGCGCGTCTGGTCTCTGTCCCTGTGGTCTCTGTTCAACTGTCCCTGTGGTCTCTGTTCAAATCCCCCAAAACCTCGGTTCAGGCGGTCCTTATCGAGTCGATCGATTACCCCGTCGTGGAGAGTAGAATGTTCGTCGTGGAGTCTCTCTTCGGGGAGAAAGGAGGCTTGTTGTCCTCTTGGTGAAATCAAGCCGGCACTCTCCCGGTTGCCGATATTACCTGGCCAACTCACCTGGCCACCTCTCCTTCCCCGTCTTGGGTTCGACACTCCTGACTCCGCTAAACTCAACGCTTGTGCTAAAATGAACAGGAGAACACTCGCATTCGTACCAAGAGAAAACATGCTGTCCATCAGAACACTGGAAACAATCTAGAAGCTTAGAACCTGGTAGAATTCTGTATCTGTCTCAGGCTTCGGTTCCATTTATAAAAAGCCATCCTAACCCTAAAACCCCTCCTCTCCACACACCTAATGACGTCTTTACATCTCTTTCACATATCCACTCAAAATTTGAAAAGAAAAGTAGTGGAGCCCCGGGCTACAAATGTTTAACTAACCGTTTAGTAAGCTTGATGCGCAATTGTAGTGATGTGATGATGAGTCTACTATTATGAGCTGTCTGTCTGGCAATCGCCTACTGCTTTGTCTGAAATACAAAATGTGAACTTTTTTAATGAGTACTAACATTGTACCCTGTGTCCCGAAGAGCCATGCTTCTGTGACAATATTAGAGAGCAATAGTATCTCTCTCTCTCTAGTTATTCAACCATGGTGCTTTTGATTCTGTTCTGTGGTTTTTGTTTGAGTCCCAAATGGCACCCTGTTCCTCCTATAGCGCACTACGCTCTTAGAAAAAAAGGTGCTAAGTAGAACCATATAGGGTTCTTCGGTTTGTCCCCATAGAGGAACCCTATTTGGTGCTAGGTATAACCCTCTGCAGAGGGGTTTCTGCCAAAAAAATAAACCTTCATGTAGGGTTCTTCATAGAACTCTCTGTATATGGTTCAACCTAGAACCCTTTATGAAGGGTTCTACCAATAACCATTTTATAATCTAAAGGTTCTTCCTAGAACCTTCTATGAAAGGTTCCACCAGCCTTATTAGCCTTTAAAATTACATTATTTATGACAATCATAAGGCCTTTCTTTGATACCCTAACAGCTTGGCAGCAGGTAGCCTGGCGTGTAGGAGCGTTGGGCCAGTCACCGAAAGGTTGCTGGATCAAATCCCTGAGCTGACAAGGTAAAAACATGTTGTTCTGCCCCTTAGCAAGGCAGTTAGCCACACTGTTCCCCGGGTGCCGATGACGTGGATGTCGATTAAGGCAGGCCCCCCCGCACCTCTCTGATTCAGAGGGGTTGGGTTAAATGCGGAAGACACATTTCAGTTGAATCCATTCAGTTGTACAACTGACTGGGTATCGCCCTTTCCTAAGACAGTGGTGTTAGGAAACTCCTGGTTTACAGGCCACATCAGGCCTGAAAGTCACATTATGCTGGCTTGCAAAGTGATGTTTAATTCATATTGGAATCCAGCCAGAGTTATGATATCCAAAAAGTGCATTTTCTTTTATCACCCGCAACCTGCATTCAGCATAACTTCCAGGGTAGGCAGGATTGAACACTGAGACTACCTCAATCATCTAACCTGGAACAACCGTCTCAGTAACGGGTGCAATAAGTCCAACTACTAACAGATTGGATTAGTTTAGAAAAATGTATGCTATTTATCTTTGTGTAGAATAAAATGAATCAATCAATCAATGTACATGCAAAAAAACAGATATTAAAACAATAAAATCACCCTTTTTTATTTTTAACTAGGCAAGTCAGTTAAGAACAAATTCTTATTTACAATGACGGCCTACACCGGCCAAACCTGGACGACGCTGAGCCAATTCTGCGCCGCCCTATTGGACTCCCAATCACGGCCGGTTGTGATACAGCCTGGAATCGAACCAGGGGGTGTCTGTAGTGACGCCTCTAGCGCTGAGATGCAGTGCCTTAGACCGCTGCGCCACCCTGCAACACAACATGCTGGAAAATATGATATATGGTTCTGTTTTAGAACCCTTCTTGCATTCCAAAGAATCATCAAAGAACCCTTGTCTTCCAAAAGGGGTTCTTTCAGATCAAAACGGTTCTTGGTAGAACCCTATCCCTCTGCAAAGATCCCTTTTGGAACCCTTTTTTCTAAGAGTGTACTTTTAACCTGAGTCCTCTGGGCCCTGGTCAAAGATAGTGCACTATAAAGGCAATAGGATGCCATTTAGGACTCAGGTTCTTTCTGGGCCTCCAGGCAACTCCCAGCCAAACACGTCTGCAAACAGACTCAGTGACGACTGTTGCTGACGAACCAAGCTGACGACCAAATTAGCGAGCCGTCACTCAGAGAGTAATGAAGCTTTGCAGCCCTTTTTGGAGGGAACCCAGAATTATTCTGCCACACGGTAAGATGGTATTCGATCGCCGTGTCAAAGCAATTCCTCCATGGATTCTCATTTGACCTTATTGTGCAACCATATCAATGGTATTCTGTCTCAAAGAAGTTCCTCCATAGATTTTGGGTCAGACGCCATTGAACGCCCATTCCAGGTCTAATATTGGCACTGACACCTGTGATTATCCAGTCTCCAGGGGTGGCAGTGTGTGTTTGGTCTCCAAGCAATGCACTGAGGAGTGTAATCTCTCCTCTTAACGGGCCAGTTCAGGTGAGGGTGATGACAGGTGATGGACAGGGAGCGCCACAGGGATCAATATTGCGGTCAATTCAGTTTTCAGTTCAGTCAAGTCAGGAACTTATTTTGACTGAAATGTAAAACTGAATTGACTCAGCCTCACTGCTAGCAAGTAGTTTGCTTCTCCAAGATGTTGGTCTTTAAAAAGGGGTCTTGTTTACAGACTTCTTTCTGAAACACTACAGGTGAGAGAGGCTGTTCCTTCCTGCACCGAGACCTCATAATGAAGACAAATCAGCCCTCCATTTGAACCTAATGAACCACTCCTGTCCCTGGCAGAATAAAGCTGTGAAACCTAATGAACCACTCCTGTCTCTGGCAGAATAAAGGTGTTTTTAAAACATATTTGGGTTGCTGTCTGCTGCACTGCACAGGCTTACTCCACCAGCACTCCTCTTCTTCTGTCCTTGTTTGCTGCTCTGAAGTCTCCGTTTGAGTCCCAAATGGCACCCTATTCCCTATATAGTGCACCACTTTAGACCAGAGAATGGTACCCTATTCCCTATATAGTGCACTACTTTAAACCAGAGAATGGCACCCTATTCCCTATATAGTGCCCTACTTTAGACCAGAGAATGGCACCCTATTCCCTATATAGTGCACTACTTTAAACCAGAGAATGACACCCTATTCCCTATATAGTGCACTACTTTAAACCAGAGAATGACACCCTATTCCCTATATAGTGCCCTACTTTAGACCAGAGAATGGCACCCTATTCCCTATATAGTGCACTACTTTAAACCAGAGAATGGCACCCTATTCCCTATATAGTGCACTACTTTAGACCAGAGAATGGCACCCTATTCCCTATATAGTGCACTACTTTAGACCAGAGAATGGCACCCTATTCCCTATATAGTGCACTACTTTAGACCAGAGAATGGCACCCTATTCCCTATATGGTGCACTACTTTAGACCAGAGAATGACACCCTATTCCCTGTATAGTGCACTACTTTTGACCAGAGAATGGTACCCTATTCCCTATATAGTGCACTACTTTAGACCAGAGAATGGCACCCTATTCCCTATGTAGTTCACTACTTTAGACCAGAGAATGGCACCCTATTCCCTATATAGTGCACTACTTTAGACCAGAGAATGGCACCCTATTCCCTATATAGTGCACTACTTTAGACCAGAGAATGGCACCCTATTCCCTATATAGTGCACTACTTTAGACCAGAGAATGGCACCCTATTCCCTATATAGTGCACTACTTTAGACCAGAGAATGGCACCCTATTCCCTATATGGTGCACTACTTTAGACCAGAGAATGACACCCTATTCCCTGTATAGTGCACTACTTTTGACCAGAGAATGGTACCCTATTCCCTATATAGTGCACTACTTTAGACCAGAGAATGGCACCCTATTCCCTATATGGTGCACTACTTTAGACCAGAGAATGACACCCTATTCCCTATATAGTGCACTACTTTAGACCAGAGAATGGCACCCTATTCCCTATATAGTGCACTACTTTTGACCAGCGTCCTATGGGCCTGTCCCTATATAATGCACTAGTGGGCTGTGAGCAAAAGTAGTGCACCGTTTAGGGAATAGGGTGCAGTTTGGGACGCAACTTCTGACCGTTTGATTCTCATTCCCTTTACGATGCACATATTCAGAAGCAGGACAAATGCCAGTACTAGCCCAAGCTGGGTTTATGTAGACCAACAGACCAAGCACTGCACTGTGGGATGAATCCCACACGAAACCGAGACGAGTGGCAGGTAGCTTAGTGGTTAAGAGCGTTGTGCCAGTAACCGAAAGGTCGCTGGTTCTAATCCCCCGAGCCAACTAGGTGAAAGATCTGTCGATGTGCCCTTGAGCAAGGCACTTAACCCTAAATTGCTCCTGTAAGTCGCTCTGGATAAGAGCGTCTGCTAAATGACGTAAATGACAAACACACAACTAAACACGCACCTAAAACTCTGTTTCTGTTTCCCCTCCTGCTACCAGTAGGGGTGCGTGGGTAAAATCCCTGGGGAAGCCAAGCCAGTCAAAAAGCCATATTACAACCTATGTTTGGGCTCCCGAGTGGCGCAGCGGTCTAAGGCACTGCATCTCAGTGCTTGAGGCGTCACTACAGACCCCCCCTGGTTCGATTCCAGGCTGTATCGCAACCGGGCCGTGATTGGGAGTCCCATAGGGCGGCGCAGAATTGGCCCAGCGTCGTCCGGGTTTGGCCGGTGTAGGCCGTCATTGTAAATAAGAATTTGTTCTTAACTGACTTTCCTAGTTAAATAAAGGTTAAATTAAAAATTAAAAATATGTTGTGATAATTGCGTTGTTTGCTCTATAACCCATTAGTTCATACTCCACCGTGATATATACAGTAATAAGTTGGAGACAACTAAAAGACAACAGTCACACAGTGGCGGAATAAATTCAACTACACATACGAGAGCAACGTCTGTCCGGTGAAGTCCACAAAGCAAATATTGTACGTAAGAAACAGTTACATGACCTGCAGCAAGGTCAAGCAAGTTGATGTTTTCAACAGTTTACTAAACAACTACTGATTTAGATCCACGGAGTTACCGCAAGTCAGCCCAAAGACAACAGGAGCCCCTGCCTCCGCTATTCCTGAACCATTTCAACTTGAACATCGTCAAATCAACAAGGCTATATATGCTTAGTTTAATACACTGAAAACTTCGATCATCTCAGGCCAGTGGCACAATATATGAATTTATGGTTAGATCAGAATCGCCGTCATAATCATTGGCCTGTACAGAGAATTAAGTCAGAACCACAAGTCCAAATCCACATCTCCATCCATGTCTTAGGAAAGGGCTGATTTAGCAAGCTAACTACTGCAGGACATCGACACAAGCAGACCAGAAACAGACACGTTTTTCTGACAATGATGACGTTTTGCTTAGGATGTGATTTGATTGGTGTGAAGCCAAATCCAAACTGGCCTCCCTTGGGGAGCGTTTTGCCATGCCAGGATAACCCACAGTTGAGCTTAGTTCAACGCTGATTGGCTAATATTTTCTTATTTTTTTATATCAAGGGAGGCCAAATGCTTGCTAGCATCAATCAATCAAATGCTACGTCGAAAATATGTTATACTCTTTTGTTCCAGACAGCATCAGATACATGGGCTACACATACTGAGACAGAGGGGGCGCTGTTTCCCTCGCTCAGATGATTTCTCCGGTGAGATTCAGCCACTTGCGAATTGACGGAACATTATGAAAACCCAGAGAGACGAAAGACAAAATGTGTTGGTCAAATATTTGGTGAAGTCTGGCTTCTTTTGTTTTTTTAATCATGAATAAACTCCTCTCCTTGCTATTCCCCTCCGTTTTCCATCAATAACACTGTCGTAAGTCTACATAGTTACTTCTGATTGGTGATGTACGTTGCTTAGATCCCCTGGAGTCCATAAATCCAGAAAGGATTAAAAGGTTAGCGGAGTGAAGAGGAACAGACACGCTGTATCTCCTCCAGTGATATCATATCAAACGGTTTGTTTTGAACGTTTCAATACGTTAAATTTATTTAATTTTTTTTAAAGCCTGTGTTTTGGTGGGTGACATCAAAACATTGTGTGTAGCATTGTACAGGCTTTCATCGCTCACCTCTCCTCAAACACTAGCTGCTCCGTGTTCCGGCCTGGTATCCATGGTGACCGCACATCCTGTTTACCATGTGTTTCTCATAGAGGAGTTTGCATAAATGTGCTCATGTCGCAAAGACATCTGCTACACACACAACCACACAACCACACAACCACACACTGAACATGGAAACACTTGGTTTACAGGGTAGGATGTCTCTCCAAGGTGACTGAGCCTTCAGGATCAGTTGTCTTCTATGAGGGTGACTAGAGTGCTGACAGACGTGTCAATGTACAGAGGTCTGTACAGAATCATGTGCCATTACCTGTTATCAAAGGACGGTTAAGGGTGCAGCTGATTGGGGCTTTATGAAGACTTTGCTTTAGCTAATGATCTGTTCATCTCCGGAGGTCTGCTTACGTCTCCATTCAACACATTCAATCAACACTCTGCATAAGACTTAGTAAGTGTAGATCCTGGAAAATGTCAAGACAATTCCCAGGCCTACGAGCAGCAGAAAGCATCACCATGATCTCATGCGTCGTGTACCTACCTACCTACCTAACCTCTCACCTGTCCCTAAGGACAGCGTTGTCGTAGTAACCAAAACGCTAAACACAGCAAAAGTGGGAAAACAGAAGATCACTGCTGTAACAAAGGACTTGAGTAATTCTCCCTAACTTATTTTTTTCTGTCTGTCTCATACTGTTTCTACTTGTGTCTGGGGCATTTTTTATTCAAACCAAACGTATCCGTGGAGGCTGCTGAGGTCATTATAATGTCTGGAACGGAGCAAATGGAATGTCATCACCATGGAAACCACGTGGTTGATACATTTACATTTACATTTTAGTCATTTAGCAGACACTCTTATCCAGAGCGACTTACAGTTAGTGAATACATATCTTTTTATACTGCCCCCCCGTGGGAATCGAACCCACAACCCTGGCGTTGCAAACGCCATGCTCTACCAACTGAGCTACATCCCTGCCGGCCATTCCCTCCCCTACCCTGGACGACGCTGGGCCAATTGTGCGCCGCCCATGAGTCTCCCGGTCGCGGCCAGCTGCGACAGAGCCTGGATTCGAACCAGGATCTCTAGTGGCACAGTTAGCACTGCGCTCCAGCCGTTACCGCGAGCCCGTCCTCCCCACCTGAGATACCCGTGTCAGGTACTTCAACGATTAAACAGAATGGCGAAGCAGTTACTGTTTCCCTTGTGTCATCACCCAACAACTGCATGGACCAGCCAATCATGAGCTAAGCTCGTCCTCTGTTCCCCTGTCTATCTCCATTGCAACCCAACTGGTGTTCTCTGCCTGCCTGAACACAGGATACAGTTCTGCCACACTCCTGACCTCCCAGAATATAAGATAGACCTGACTGGGGAGAACTTTACCTCAGTGTTGCCAAAGGAGAAGACACATTCTTTGCCACTGCTGTTTGAGGACAAAATTAGGTCCAAAATAAAATGTTGATCTCAAAGCAGACAGTCACTACGCCTGGGGAATCGCAGAAACCTCAAACATGAAATGGAAGAATTGCCCACCAGCATTGAGACTGTACTAAACTTTTCCATGAGGCTGGCTGTATGAGTAGCAGAGACAGTAGCAGAGACAGTAGCAGAGACAGTAGCAGAGACAGTAGGAGAGACAGTAGGAGAGACAGTAGGAGAGACAGTAGGAGAGACAGTGGGAGAGACAGTAGCAGAGACAATAGCAGAGACAGTAGCAGAGACAGTAGGAGAGACAGTAGCAGAGACAGTAGGAGAGACAGTGGGAGAGACAGTAGCAGAGACAGTAGCAGAGACAGTAGCAGAGACAGTAGAAGAGACAGTAGCAGAGACAGTAGGAGAGACAGTAGCAGAGACGGTAGGAGAGACAGTAGGAGAGACAGTAGGAGAGACAGTAGGAGAGACAGTAGTAGAGACAGTAGGAGAGACAGTAGGAGAGACAGTAGGAGAGACAGTGGGAGAGACAGTAGCAGAGACAGTAGGAGAGACAGTAGGAGAGACAGTAGGAGAGACAGTAGCAGAGACAGTAGGAGAGACAGTAGGAGAGACAGTAGGAGAGACAGTAGCAGAGACAGTAGCAGAGACAGTAGCAGAGACAGTAGGAGAGACAGTAGCAGAGACAGTAGGAGAGACAGTAGCAGAGACAGTAGGAGAGACAATAGCAGAGACAGTAGGAGAGACAGTAGGAGAGACAGTAGAAGAGACAGTAGGAGAGACAGTAGAAGAGACAGTAGGAGAGACAGTAGCAGAGACAGAAGCAGATACAGTAGGAGAGACAGTAGCAGAGACAGTAGCAGAGACAGTAGCAGAGACAGTAGGAGAGACAGTAGCAGAGATGGTAGGAGAGACAGTAGGAGAGACAGTAGGAGAGACAGTAGGAGAGACAGTGGGAGAGACAGTAGCAGAGACAATAGCAGAGACAGTAGCAGAGACAGTAGGAGAGACAGTAGCAGAGACGGTAGGAGAGACAGTAGGAGAGACAGTAGGAGAGACAGTAGGAGAGACAGTGGGAGAGACAGTAGCAGAGACAGTAGCAGAGACAGTAGGAGAGACAGTAGCAGAGACGGTAGGAGAGACAGTAGGAGAGACAGTAGGAGAGAGACTGTAGGAGAGACAGTAGTAGAGACAGTAGGAGAGACAGTAGGAGAGACAGTAGGAGAGACAGTGGGAGAGACAGTAGCAGAGACAGTAGGAGAGACAGTAGGAGAGACAGTAGGAGAGACAGTAGGAGAGACAGTAGGAGAGACAGTAGAAGAGACAGTAGCAGAGACAGTAGCAGAGACAGTAGCAGAGACAGTAGGAGAGACAGTAGCAGAGACAGTAGGAGAGACAGTAGCAGAGACAGTAGGAGAGACAATAGCAGAGACAGTAGGAGAGACAGTAGGAGAGACAGTAGCAGAGACAGTAGCAGAGACAGTAGCAGAGACAGTAGCAGAGACAGTAGGAGAGACAGTAGGAGAGACAGTAGCAGAGACAGTAGGAGAGACAGTAGCAGAGACAGTAGGAGAGACAGTGGGAGAGACAGTAGGAGAGACAGTAGGAGAGACAGTAGCAGAGACAGTAGCAGAGACAGTAGGAGAGACAGTAGGAGAGACAGTAGGAGAGACAGTACAAGAGACAGTAGAAGAGACAGTAGAGGAGACAGTAGGAGAGACAGTAGGAGAGACAGTAGCAGAGACAGTAGCAGAGACAGTAGGAGAGACAGTAGGAGACACAGTAGAAGAGCCAGTAGGAGAGACAGTAGGAGAGACAGTAGCAGAGACAGTAGGAGAGACAGTAGCAGAGACAGTAGGAGAGACAGTAGGAGAGACAGTAGCAGAGACAGTAGCAGAGACAGTAGGAGAGACAGTAGCAGAGACAGTAGGAGAGACAGTGGGAGAGACAGTAGCAGAGACAGTAGGAGAGACAGTAGAAGAGACAGTAGCAGAGACAGTAGGAGCGACAGTAGCAGAGACAGTAGGAGAGACAGTAGCAGAGACAGTAGCAGAGACAGTAGGAGAGACAGAAGCAGATACAGTAGGAGAGACAGTAGCAGAGACAGTAGCAGAGACAGTAGGAGAGACAGTAGGAGAGACAGTAGGAGAGACAGTAGGAGAGACAGTAAAAGAGACAGTAGGAGAGACAGTAGCAGAGACAGTAGGAGAGACAGTAGAAGAGACAGTAGCAGAGACAGTAGGAGAGACAGTAGGAGAGACAGTAGGAGAGACAGTAGCAGAGACAGTAGGAGAGACAGTAGGAGAGACAGTAGGAGAGACAGTAGCAGAGACAGTAGCAGAGACAGTAGGAGAGACAGTAAAAGAGACAGTAAAAGAGACAGTAGAAGAGACAGTAAAAGAGACAGTAGAAGAGACAGGCAGCTGTCAGTCAGTCTTAACAGCTAAGTGCTGCCTGCCTTGGGTTTGGGCTCAGTGTGTGTGTTTGTGTGTGTGTGTGTGTGTGTGTGTGTGTGTGTGTGTGTGTGTGTGTGTGTGTGTGTGTGTGTGTGTGTGTGTGTGTGTGTGTGTGTGTGTGTGTGTGCGGGTTGGTGGTTCAGGCTCAGCTTGTAATCATGCTAATCATAGCCAATAAAGAAGCAGTGATAGCCTCTAGCGGGGAGGGCAGCGGTGGTTCTAATTAGCTGTGGTACACTAACGAGGTGTCTGTGTCATAATGAAGCTTCTGTGGTTCTTAACGAGGTGTCTGTGGTTCGTAACGAGGTGTCTGTGGTTCGTAACGAGGTGTCTGTGGTTCTTCACGAGGTGTCTGTGGTTCGTAACGAGGTGTCTGTGGTTCGTAACGAGGTGTCTGTGGTTCTTAACGAGGTGTCTGTGGTTCTTAACGAGGTGTCTGTGGTTCGTAACGAGGTGTCTGTGGTTCTTAACGAGGTGTCTGTGGTTCTTAACGAGGTGTCTGTGGTTCTTAACGAGGTGTCTGTGGTTCGTAACGAGGTGTCTGTGGTTCTTAACGAGGTGTCTGTGGTTCTTAACGAGGTGTCTGTGGTTCGTAACGAGGTGTCTGTGGTTCTTAACGAGGTGTCTGTGGTTCTTAACGAGGTGTCTATGGTTCGTAACGAGGTGTCTGTGGTTCTTAACGAGGTGTCTGTGGTTCGTAACGAGGTGTCTGTGGTTCGTAACGAGGTGTCTGTGGTTCTTAACGAGGTGTCTGTGGTTCGTAACGAGGTGTCTGTGGTTCGTAACGAGGTGTCTGTGGTTCTTAACGAGGTGTCTGTGGTTCGTAACGAGGTGTCTGTGGTTCGTAACGAGGTGTCTGTGGTTCGTAACGAGGTGTCTGTGGTTCTTAACGAGGTGTATGTGGTTCGTAACGAGGTGTCTGTGGTTCTTAACGAGGTGTCTGTGGTTCTTAACGAGGTGTCTGTGGTTCTTAACGAGGTGTCTGTGGTTCGTAACGAGGTGTCTGTGGTTCTTAACGAGGTGTCTGTGGTTCGTAACGAGGTGTCTGTGGTTCGTAACGAGGTGTATGTGGTTCTTAACGAGGTGTCTGTGGTTCGTAACGAGGTGTCTGTGGTTCTTAACGAGGTGTCTGTGGTTCTTAACGAGGTGTCTGTGAGTGGCACAGAGAGAGAGTCACACAGGTACAAGTAGGCATGAGTGGCAAAGGGATGTGGGCGCAGACACACTCAGCCACACGCACACACGCACGCACACACAACTATAAAGACAAAATGAAAACACAGGGTTTTATTTCCCTCTAGTGGTGAGATATAAGTATTACTCCCACCCACACAGCAGGTACAGATTCTCTCTCACTCCCTATCTGTTTCTCTGTCTCTTTCTAACTCTCTTTCCCTCACTCTCTCTCTCTCATTCTATCTCTCACTGTTTCCCTTCTCTGTCTCTATCTCTCTCTCTCTCTCTGTTTCCTCACTTCCCCCACCCCTCTTCCCCCCAGAGTACACCTCCTCTACAACTCCCTGTAACTTCCCCCCAGAGTACACCTCCTCTACAACTCCCTGTAACTTCCCCCCAGAGTACACCTCCTCTACAACTCCCTGTAACTTCCCCAGAGTACACCTCCTCTACAACTCCCTGTAACTTCCCCCCAGAGTACACCTCCTCTACAACTCCCTGTAACTTCCCCAGAGTACACCTCCTCTACAACTCCCTGTAACTTCCCAGACCTCCTCTACAACTCCCTGTAACTTCCCCACACCTCCTCTACAACTCCCTGTAACTTCCCCAGAGTACACCTCCTCTACAACTCCCTGTAACTTCCCCAGAGTACACCTCCTCTACAACTCCCTGTAACTTACCCAGAGTACACCTCCTCTACAACTCCCTGTAACTTCCCCAGAGTACACCTCCTCTACAACTCCCTGTAACTTCCCCACACCTCCTCTACAACTCCCTGTAACTTCCCCAGAGTACACCTCCTCTACAACTCCCTGTAACTTCCCCCCAGAGTACACCTCCTCTACAACTCCCTGTAACTTCCCCAGAGTACACCTCCTCTACAACTCCCTGTAACTTCCCCAGACCTCCTCTACAACTCCCTGTAACTTCCCCACACCTCCTCTACAACTCCCTGTAACTTCCCCACACCTCCTCTACAACTCCCTGTAACTTCCCCAGAGTACACCTCCTCTACAACTCCCTGTAACTTACCCAGAGTACACCTCCTCTACAACTCCCTGTAACTTCCCCAGAGTACACCTCCTCTACAACTCCCTGTAACTTCCCCAGACCTCCTCTACAACTCCCTGTAACTTCCCCACACCTCCTCTACAACTCCCTGTAACTTCCCCACACCTCCTCTACAACTCCCTGTAACTTCCCCAGAGTACACCTCCTCTACAACTCCCTGTATCTTCCCCAGAGTACACCTCCTCTACAACTCCCTGTAACTTCCCCAGAGTACACCTCCTCTACAACTCCCTGTAACTTCCCCAGAGTACACCTCCTCTACAACTCCCTGTAACTTCCCCAGAGTACACCTCCTCTACAACTCCCTGTAACTTCCCCCCAGAGTACACCTCCTCTACAACTCCCTGTAACTTCCCCAGAGTACACCTCCTCTACAACTCCCTGTAACTTCCCCAGACCTCCTCTACAACTCCCTGTAACTTCCCCACACCTCCTCTACAACTCCCTGTAACTTCCCCAGAGTACACCTCCTCTACAACTCCCTGTAACTTCCCCAGAGTACACCTCCTCTACAACTCCCTGTAACTTACCCAGAGTACACCTCCTCTACAACTCCCTGTAACTTCCCCAGAGTACACCTCCTCTACAACTCCCTGTAACTTCCCCAGAGTACACCTCCTCTACAACTCCCTGTAACTTCCCCACACCTCCTCTACAACTCCCTGTAACTTCCCCACACCTCCTCTACAACTCCCTGTAACTTCCCCAGAGTACACCTCCTCTACAACTCCCTGTAACTTCCCCAGAGTACACCTCCTCTACAACTCCCTGTAACTTCCCCAGAGTACACCTCCTCTACAACTCCCTGTAACTTCCCCAGAGTACACCTCCTCTACAACTCCCTGTAACTTCCCCAGAGTACACCTCCTCTACAACTCCCTGTAACTTCCCCAGAGTACACCTCCTCTACAACTCCCTGTAACTTCCCCACACCTCCTCTACAACTCCCTGTAACTTCCCCAGAGTACACCTCCTCTACAACTCCCTGTAACTTCCCCAGAGTACACCTCCTCTACAACTCCCTGTATCTTCCCCAGAGTACACCTCCTCTACAACTCCCTGTAACTTCCCCAGAGTACACCTCCTCTACAACTCCCTGTAACTTCCCCAGAGTACACCTCCTCTACAACTCCCTGTATCTTCCCCAGAGTACACCTCCTCTACAACTCCCTGTAACTTCCCCAGAGTACACCTCCTCTACAACTCCCTGTAACTTCCCCACACCTCCTCTACAACTCCCTGTATCTTCCCCAGAGTACACCTCCTCTACAACTCCCTGTAACTTCCCCACACCTCCTCTACAACTCCCTGTAACTTCCCCAGAGTACACCTCCTCTACAACTCCCTGTAACTTCCCCAGAGTACACCTCCTCTACAACTCCCTGTATCTTCCCCAGAGTACACCTCCTCTAAAACTCCCTGTAACTTCCCCAGAGTACACCTCCTCTAAAACTCCCTGTAACTTCCCCAGAGTACACCTCCTCTACAACTCCCTGTAACTTCCCCAGAGTACACCTCCTCTACAACTCCCTGTAACTTCCCCAGAGTACACCTCCTTTACAACTCCCTGTAACTTCCCCAGAGTATACCTCCTTTACAACTCCCTGTAACTTCCCCAGAGTACACCTCCTCTACAACTCCCTGTAACTTCCCCAGACCTCCTCTACAACTCCCTGTAACTTCCCCACACCTCCTCTACAACTCCCTGTAACTTCCCCAGAGTACACCTCCTCTACAACTCCCTGTAACTTCCCCCCAGAGTACACCTCCTCTACAACTCCCTGTAACTTCCCCAGAGTACACCTCCTCTACAACTCCCTGTAACTTCCCCAGAGTACACCTCCTCTACAACCCCCTGTAACTTCCCCAGAGTATACCTCCTCTACAACTCCCTGTAACTTCCCCAGAGTACACCTCCTCTACAACTCCCTGTAACTTCCCCAGAGTACACCTCCTCTACAACCCCCTGTAACTTCCCCAGAGTACACCTCCTCTACAACTCCCTGTAACTTCCCCAGAGTACACCTCCTCTACAACTCCCTGTAACTTCCCCAGAGTACACCTCCTCTACAACTCCCTGTAACTTCCCCAGAGTACACCTCTTCTACAACCCCCTGTAACTTCCCCAGACCTCCTCTACAACTCCCTGTAACTTCCCCAGAGTACACCTCCTCTACAACTCCCTGTAACTTCCCCAGAGTACACCTCCTCTACAACTCCCTGTAACTTACCCAGAGTACACCTCCTCTACAACTCCCCTGTAACTTCCCCAGAGTACACCTCCTCTACAACTCCCTGTAACTTCCCCCAGAGTACACCTCCTCTACAACTCCCTGTAACTTCCCCAGAGTACACCTCCTCTACAACTCCCTGTAACTTATCCAGAGTACACCTCCTCTACAACTCCCTGTAACTTCCCCAGAGTACACCTCCTCTACAACTCCCTGTAACTTCCCCAGAGTACACCTCCTCTACAACTCCCTGTAACTTCCCCAGAGTACACCTCCTCTACAACTCCCTGTAACTTCCCCAGAGTACACCTCCTCTACAACTCCCTGTAACTTCCCCAGAGTACACCTCCTCTACAACTCCCTGTAACTTCCCCAGAGTACACCTCCTCTACAACTCCCTGTAACTTACCCAGACCTCCTCTACAACTCCCTGTAACTTACCCAGAGTACACCTCCTCTACAACTCCCTGTAACTTCCCCCCAGTGTACACCTCCTCTACAACTCCCTGTAACTTCCCCCCAGTGTACACCTCCTCTACAACTCCCTGTAACTTCCCCACACCTCCTCTACAACTCCCTGTAACTTCCCCAGAGTACACCTCCTCTACAACTCCCTGTAACTTCCCCAGAGTACACCTCCTCTACAACTCCCTGTAACTTACCCAGACCTCCTCTACAACTCCCTGTAACTTACCCAGAGTACACCTCCTCTACAACTCCCTGTAACTTCCCCAGAGTACACCTCCTCTACAACTCCCTGTAACTTCCCCAGACCTCCTCTACAACTCCCTGTAACTTCCCCACACCTCCTCTACAACTCCCTGTAACTTCCCCAGAGTACACCTCCTCTACAACTCCCTGTAACTTCCCCCCAGAGTACACCTCCTCTACAACTCCCTGTAACTTCCCCAGAGTACACCTCCTCTACAACTCCCTGTAACTTCCCCAGAGTACACCTCCTCTACAACCCCCTGTAACTTCCCCAGAGTATACCTCCTCTACAACTCCCTGTAACTTCCCCAGAGTACACCTCCTCTACAACTCCCTGTAACTTCCCCAGAGTACACCTCCTCTACAACTCCCTGTAACTTCCCCAGAGTACACCTCCTCTACAACTCCCTGTAACTTCCCCAGAGTACACCTCCTCTACAACTCCCTGTAACTTCCCCAGAGTACACCTCCTCTACAACTCCCTGTAACTTCCCCAGAGTACACCTCTTCTACAACCCCCTGTAACTTCCCCAGACCTCCTCTACAACTCCCTGTAACTTCCCCAGAGTACACCTCCTCTACAACTCCCTGTAACTTCCCCAGAGTACACCTCCTTTACAACTCCCTGTAACTTACCCAGAGTACACCTCCTCTACAACTCCCTGTAACTTCCCCAGAGTACACCTCCTCTACAACTCCCTGTAACTTCCCCAGAGTACACCTCCTCTACAACTCCCTGTAACTTACCCAGACCTCCTCTACAACCCTCTGTAACTTCCCCAGAGTACACCTCCTCTACAACTCCCTGTAACTTCCCCCCAGAGTACACCTCCTCTACAACTCCCTGTAACTTCCCCAGAGTACACCTCCTCTACAACTCCCTGTAACTTCCCCACAGAGTACCTCAGATCATTTTACATTTTGATACATTTTGATACATTTTGATACATTTTGATACATTTTGATACATTTTGATGGCCTCATTTTGACAGACTTTTGTCATTGTCTGTTCACCCCGCTACCATCTAGGTGGCGGAGACAGTGTAAGTGCATTAAAGCTGGGACAGAGAGACTGAAAAGAGTTCATATCTCCAGGCCATGAGACTGTTAAATAAACTTGTGGATGTGTATGTGTAATGTGTATTGTTATTGTGTTGTTACATATTACTGCTCTGCTGTATTTCACCTGCGATAACATCTGTAAATCTGTGTACGTGACCAATAAACTGTGATTTGATTTGATTTACTACGTACTATGAAGGTTAACAAGGGTAGATACATTGATGTAACAGTGACCCAAAACCCTATAAAGGGATTGGAAAGTGATGGAAATGGAATGATCTGCCCCCAGCAGCGCCACACGCAGACCCGTGGAACTCCTTTGGGAGAAGGTCAATAGGATTTACAGTTTAGGATGTTTAGACCGACCCAAGGGGAAATACGAGATACAGATTGCAACACCGGGTAAAACGTGAGTTAACAAGAAATACTTTGGTAAACTTTCGATACAGGTGTCTGTCATCATGACATGCGACACTTTGGGGTGGACACCCGCCTGTCTCAATCAGTGAGAGAAGACTTGAACTAGACAAGCTGGCGTTCACATTGTTGGATTACTTCATTTAACCCCCCCAAAAAAAGAATTCTGAATTCAAACGGACCCCCTGCAGCTGGACATGGACATTTTATGAGACTGTTGTTTCCACAAATCAAGGACGAAAACAGTATCACTAAGGTTTGTTCTCTGTGCTACACCAAACAGTACCTAACCTGTAACTCCCAGTATAATCAACACCAAACAGTACCTAACCTGTAACTCCCAGTATAATTGACACCAAACAGTACCTAACCTCTAACTCCCAGTATAATCGACACCAAACAGTACCTAACCTCTAACTCCCAGTATAATCGACACCAAACAGTACCTAACCTGTAACTCCCAGTATAATCGACACCAAACAGTACCTAACCTGTAACTCCCAGTATAATTGACACCAAACAGTACCTAACCTCTAACTCCCAGTATAATCGACACCAAACAGTACCTAACCTGTAACTCCCAGTATAATCGACACCAAACAGTACCTAACCTGTAACTCCCAGTATAATCGACACCAAACAGTACCTAACCTCTAACTCCCAGTATAATCGACACCAAACAGTACCTAACCTCTAACTCCCAGTATAATCGACACCAAACAGTACCTAACCTCTAACTCCCAGTATAATCGACACCAAACAGTACCTAACCTGTAACTCCCAGTATAATCGACACCAAACAGTACCTAACCTGTAACTCCCAGTATAATCGACACCAAACAGTACCTAACCTGTAACTCCCAGTATAATCGACACCAAACAGTACCTAACCTGTAACTCCCAGTATAATCGACACCAAACAGTACCTAACCTGTAACTCCCAGTATAATCGACACCAAACAGTACCTAACCTGTAACTCCCAGTATAATCGACACCAAACAGTACCTAACCTCTAACTCCCAGTATAATCGACACCAAACAGTACCTAACCTGTAACTCCCAGTATAATCGACACCAAACAGTACCTAACCTGTAACTCCCAGTATAATCGACACCAAACAGTACCTAACCTGTAACTCCCAGTATAATCGACACCAAACAGTACCTAACCTCTAACTCCCAGTATAATCGACACCAAACAGTACCTAACCTGTAACTCCCAGTATAATTGACACCAAAAAAATCTGGTTAAATCACATTATCTGGTGTTAAAATCTGTAGCTAGGGGAATACATGCATTTCTGCCTGCTCATTCATTCAGAGTAGTTGAGTTACATTTACATTTTAGTCATTTAGCAGACGCTCTTCAAATCAAATCAAATCAAATTTTATTGGTCACATGCGCCGAATACAACAGGTGCAGACATTACAGTGAAATGCTTACTTACAGCCCTTAACCAACAGTGCATTTATTTTAAACAAAAAAGTAAGAATAAAACAACAACAAAAAAGTGTTGAGAAAAAAGAGCAGAAGTAAAAATAAAGTGACAGTAGGGGAGGCTATATATACAATAGAATAAAGTGACAGTAGGGAGGCTATATATACAGGGGGGTACCGTTGCATAGTCAATGTGCGGGGGCACCGGCTAGTTGAGGTAATATGTACATGTGGGTAGAGTTAAAGTGACTATGCATAAATACTTAACAGAGTAGCAGCAGCGTAAAAGGGATGGGGTGGGGGGGGCAGTGCAAATAGTCCGGGTAGCCATGATTAGCTGTTCAGGAGTCTTATGGCTTGGGGGTAGAAGCTGTTGAGAAGTCTTTTGGACCTAGACTTGGCACTCCGGTACCGCTTGCCGTGCGGTAGCAGAGAGAACAGTCTATGACTAGGGTGACTGGAGTCTTTGACAATTTTGAGGGCCTTCCTCTGACACCGCCTGGTATAGAGGTCCTGGATGGCAGGGAGCTTTGCCCCCAGTGATGTACTGGGCCGTACGCACTACCCTCTGTAGTGCCTTGCGGTCAGAGGCCAAGCAGTTGCCATACCAGGCGGTGATGCAACCAGTCAGGATGCTCTCGATGGTGCAGCTGTAGAATTTTTTTGAGGATCTGAGGACCCATGCCAAATCTTTTTAGTCTCCTGAGGGGGAATAGGCTTTGTCGTGCCCTCTTCACGACTGTCTTGGTGTGTTTGGACCATGATAGTTCGTTGGTGATGTGGACACCAAGGAACTTGAAGCTCTCAACCTGTTCCACTACAGCCCCGTCGATGAGAATGGGGGCGTGCTCAGTCCTCTTTTTTTTCCTGTAGTCCACAATCATCTCCTTTGTCTTGGTCACGTTGAGGGAGAGGTTGTTGTCCTGGCACCACACGGCCAGATCTCTGACCTCCTCCCTATAGGCTGTCTCATCGTTGTCGGTGATCAGGCCTACCACTGTTGTGTCGTCGGCAAACTTAATGATGGTGTTGGAGTCGTGCCTGGCCATGCAGTCATGGGTGAACAGAGAGTACAGGAGGGGACTGAGCACGCACCCCTGAGGGGCCCCCGTGTTGAGGATCAGTGTGGCAGATGTGTTGTTATCCAGAGCGACTTACAGTTAGTGAGTGCATACATTTTCATACTGCCCCCCCCCCGTGGGAATCGAACCCACAACCCTGGCGTTGCAAGCGCCATGCTCTACCAACTGAGCTACATGGGGCCTACAAAATGTACTGTATGCCAAACAAAAACCATTGATTTCAAAGTTTAGCAAACCATACAATGCATCATTTTCTGTGTAAATTGTTCAAAGTAGTCCTTGTGCATAGATTTGTATGGTTTGTTAATGTTTTAAATTAATGTATTTTGATTGATATACATTTTAGAGTCTCAGCATAATTCCGTTACCATGGAATTGCCCCACAGTAACAACCCGCTAGCACATTTTAGTCATTTAGCAGACGCTCTTATCCAGAGCGACATACAGGAGCAATTAGGGTTAAGTGCCTTGCTCAATGGCACAGACAGATTTTCACCTAGTCGGCTCGGGGATTAGAACCAGCGACCTTTCGGTTACTGGCACAACACTCTTGACCACTAAGCTACCTGCCGCCCACATTCACACTGAAAAACACCCACTGGATCAGAGTTGAGCTCCATTGCGTTCTCTGAACACATAGATATTGTTACTACTACATCATAATGAATTGTCTACTTCATAAATTACATAGCATAAATTCTGATATGAAAGGGTGATTACACAATCGATGTGATGTCACAATTGCAAAACAGCATCTCTTTTCTGTCAACAAATTCAGTTTTCATTTCAAAATTATTTCGTTTATTATGACCTCATAATGTGAATCAAATATGTGTACAACTAACCCAATGGGAACAAATGAGTCATAGTGGGTGGAACAAGCAAGGAGGGGGCAGGGCCAAGCACGAGCTAGCTAGATCCTCTGTAGCTCAGATGGTAGAGCACGGCGCTTGTAACGCCAAGGTAGTGGGTTCGATCCCCGGGACCACCCATACACACAAAAAAAAAAAAATGTATGCACGCATGACTGTAAGTCGCTTTGGATAAAAGCGTCTGCTAAATGGCATATTATTATTATAGATTGGTGCGTTCTAACGTTATTTGCATATTTCTGTTAGGGAACGCCTACTCTGTGAAGTGCGCATGTGCAATAACTCAACGCACCTTAGCGCTCCTAAACAACGACATTTGTTACAACTTTGGCAAAGGGTAAAATCTACAAAAATTTGTCCACTCCGTTCGTAACAGATTCTAGTTTTGGGAACAGAAAACTGTATTGAGATCAAATGTTTCATCGATGAGAAAATGTGCATAATCTCGGCCAAAATCCATCTCGCTCGATCTTCTCCACTGCCAGCCTCTCGTCACCATATCTGACCCAACCGGATGCTTCACACTTATACATCTGGTTAAAACATCTGGCTCACTGTTCTATCTGTGGTAAGGTTATTTGATCGATTTGCCTGAAATACCCTGCTGCTCTGGTGTGCCCTCTGGCGGTAGGTCGGTGCTTTACAGGGGTCACCAAGCAGAGAAACAGCAGTGGCGTCGAATTATTCCGAAGATTCCCGATGCGGATCGCGACTTTCCGGAAGATCCGGGTACTGGGCTTCAACCTCAACATAACAGCAGCGGCATCGAATTTTTCCGAAGATTCCCGATTTGGATCGCGACTTTCCGGAAGATCCGGGTACTGGGCTTCAACCTCAACATAACAGCAATGGCGGAGGCGGCAGCAGCAACAGCGGCTCCAGCAATAACAGGAGGCTGGACCAAACACGTTACCTGCAGGTAGGACAAGACCCGGGAATCAATTTAGCACAGCTATTTCGATGTTGTCCACGGTTTGTTAGCAAAACACCCGGGGGGTTTTGGCCGTTTGTAAGCGATATACAGCGCCGTCTTTTGTGCTCCAGTAGTGAGCCCAGCTGTGTTTGTTGTGATCCAGCCAGACGATGGTAAAACTGGTTCGTCTTGCAGTTCAACCATTAGCTAGAGCTATTCCTCAGACGCTTCTAAGTAAAGACGGCAGTAACATCCGCAATGGCAACACGAAAGGCAAAACGCATGGAAAACCAGCGGCAAACAGACCCTGAATTCATATCATTAAAATCATAAAATGGTTGGGTGTTTGTCTTCATCGACCAAACACTGAAATGATTCCGGGTGTTGTATGATGGTTGGACATTTCCGCAGAGCTTTCATTCCACGACCAAAGCTGAAATGCGGTAGAGACAACCAGCTAAATGTTAACTAACTAGAGTTATAGAAACCAGTGAGTATTTACCTTGTTAGAAAATGTTAGCTATTTAAACTACCCTCTGAAATTGTTCATTAACGTCAATGGCAGTTTTGAATATCTTGCTACTTTTTGACGAGCTGGTCTTTGAATTCCGATGGATATTAGTTGGAACCAACGGAAAATTGAGTCAAAGTTCGTGCAACATTTCTCATCAATGTCCTTATTTTCAGCAGGTGATAAATTACATTTTGATAACAGGAGGAATTGTTGCTAGCCTCTGTCATATTGCCAAAGTAACGTTTTACAACGAGCATCAATGTTTGGTTCAAAAGCTAAATTCAGTTTGAACACCTCTGTAATCGATGTGAAATCATTTTATGAGACATTTCATTTTGTCTTTCCGTCCGCAGGTATTTCAACAGAGCAGATTTCAATCATCTGTGTGACTTTTGTCTTTTGGTTATTCGCAGGTATTTCATGCATGGGCTTTGCAAAGAAGGCACCAACTGTCGATATTCCCATGATCTTAACAGCAGCACACCAGCAGCAGCTATGATTTGCAAGTTCTTTCAGAAAGGAAACTGTGTGTTCGGAGACCGGTGCAGGTAAAGCATATTTAAAGTGTAATAATATGTGGTGGACCATAGCAAGCTATCTGCTTTAGTTTTCGAGGTGATCGATCTCTGCCAAGTAGTGTCTCCCGAGTGGCGCAGTGGTCTAAGGCACTGCATCGCAGTGCTAGCTGTGCCACTAGAGATCCTGGTTCGAATCCAGGCTCTGTCGTAGCCGGCCGCGACCGGGAGACCCATGGGGCGGCGCACAATTGGCTCAGCGTCGTCCAGGGTAGGGGAGGGAATGGCTGGCAGGGAGGTAGCTCAGTTGGTAGAGCATGGCGTTTGCAACGCCAGGGTTGTGGGTTCGATTCCCACGGGGGGCCAGTATAAAAAAATACAAATAAAAAAACAATTCTAAAAAATTATAATGTATGCACTCACTAACTGTAAGTCGCTCTGGATAAGAGCGTCTGCTAAATGACTAAAATGTAAAACGTAAATGTAGTGCTGAGCGAGTAGTGCTTTGAGGTCAGATCACCTATAAAACAAATAATCACTGTTTTCGGTTTTGATGTATTTTTGACATGAAATGCATTATGAAATAATGGCGTTACAATGATTATAGATCTTTTTAATGGAAATTCCAAAGCTAAAAATAGTGAACATTCAATTGTCAAAACATTTAAAATCTTCCATTGTCTCTAAGTTCCATATTGGGTAGACATCAATAGGAAATTACAATGAAAAAATGTAAATCTTTCAGTTGTGTATATTACTTAGTTTTATTTGAAGATGTATTATTTTTAATTGCTTAAAGTAGCCTAATCATGTGGTCTCTGCTCAGGCTGTAGCAGTCAGCCAGCCAGGCCATCTAACGTCATCTGGTCTCTGCTCAGGCTGTAGCAGTCAGCCAGCCAGGCCATCTAACGTCATCTGGTATCTGCTCAGGCTGTAGCAGTCAGCCAGCCAGGCCATCTAACGTCATCTGGTCTCTGCTCAGGCTGTAGCAGTCAGCCAGCCAGGCCATGTCATCTGTTTAGGCTGTAGCAGTCAGCCAGCCAGGCCATCTAACGTCATCTGGTCTCTGCTCAGGCTGTAGCAGTCAGCCAGCCAGGCCATCTAACGTCATCTGGTCTCTGCTCAGGCTGTAGCAGTCAGCCAGCCAGGCCATCTAACGTCATCTGGTCTCTGCTCAGGCTGTAGCAGTCAGCCAGCCAGGCCATCTAACTTTATGTCCTACCTGTACTGTCTTAAGTCATCCTATTTAGCTAGCCTGCCTAAGTATGCTGCAGAGCTGTGACAATCATTTTACTAGTTCTTCATGTACAGGGCGTTACAGTGCCTTGCAAAAGTATTCATCCCCCTTGGCGTTTTTTCCTATTTTGTTGCATTACAACCTGTCATTTAAATGGATTTTTATTTGGATTTCATGTAATGGACATACACAAAATAGTCCAAATTGCTGAAGTGAAATGAAAAAAATTACTTGTTAAAAAAAATTATACAAAAAAAATTATGGAAAAGTGGTGCGTGCGTATGTATTCACCCCCTTTGCTATGAAGGCCCTAAATAAGATCTGGTGCAACCAATTACCTTCAGAAGTCACATAATTAGTTAAATAAAGTCCACCTGTGTGCAATCTAAGTATCACATGATCTCAGTGTATATATACACCTGTTCTGAAAGGCCGCAGAGTCTGCAACACCACTAAGCAAGGGGCACCACCAAGCGAGGGGCACCATGAAGACCAAGGAGCTCTCCAAACAGGTCAGGGACAAAGTTATGGAGAAGTACAGATCAGGGTTGGGTTATAAAAAAAATATCTGAAACTTTGAACATCCCACGGAGCACCATTAAATCCATTATTAAAAAATGGAATGAATATGGCACCACAACAAACCTGCCAAGAGAGGGCCGCCCACCAAAACTCACAGACCAGGCAAGGAGGGGATTAATCAAAGATAACCCTGAAGGAGCTGCAAAGCTCCACAGCGGAGATTAGAGTATCTGTCCATAGGACCACTTTAAGCCGTACACTCCACAGAGCTGGACTTTACGGAAGTGGCCAGAAAAAAAGCCATTGCTTAAAGAAAAATATAAGCAAACACGTTTGGTGTTCGCCAAAAGGCATGTGGGAGACTCCCCAAACATATGGAAGAAGGTATTCTGGTCAGATGAGACTAAAATTGAGCTTTTTGGCCATCAAGGAAAACGCTATGTCTGGCGCAAACCCAACACCTCTCATTACCCCGAGAACACCATCCCCACAGTGTAGCGTGATGGCAGCATCATGCTGTGTGGATGTTTTTCATCGCCAGGGACTGGGAAACTGGTCAGAATTGAAGGAATGATGGATGGCGCTAAATAAAGGGAAATTCTTAAGGGAAACCTGTTTCAGTCTTCCAGAGATTTGAGACTGGGTCGGAGGTTCACCTTCCAGCAGGACAATGACCCTAAGCATACTGCTAAAGCAACACTCGAGTGGTTTAAGGGGAAACATTTAAATGTCTTGGAATGGCCTAGTCAAAGCCCAGACCTCAATCCAATTGAGAATCTGTGGTATGACTTAAAGATTGATGTACACCAGCGGAACCCATCCAACTTGAAGGAGCTGGAGCAGTTTTGCCTTGAAGAATTGGTAAAAATCCCAGTGGCTAGATGTGCCAAGCTTATAGAGACATACCCCAAGAGACTTGCAGCTGTAATTGCTGCAAAAGGTGGCTCTACAAAGTATTGACTTTGGGAGGGGGTGAATAGTTATGCATGCTCAAGTTTTTCAGTTTTTTTTGTCTTATTTCTTGTTTGTTTCACCCCAAAAACTTTTTTGCATCTTCAAAGTGGTAGGCATGTTGCGTAAATCAAATGATACAAACCCCCCAAAAAATCAATTTTAATTCCAGGTTGTAAAGCAACAAAATAGGAAAAATGCCATTTACTTTCGCAAGCCACTGTAGATGAGGTATACTTTCACAACCGGTCTCTGTCCCCCTCGTCATTGTGTACACTCTTCTATCATGTGGTCTGTGTGTATCTAACCCAACGTAGCATGCGTTAAAGTGTATCAGTCCAGAGATCTGTATATAATGAGATGCTCATGTCTCCGCCCTAACAATAGCAGTCATTGTCCCAAAGGCAGGTGACAAGCTTAGGTCCAAAATAAGCCCATAGAAAGTCATTGTGCTTATTTTGGCGAGAGTAAAACCTCTTATCTTCGCCTCTTCCTCTCTGATCAGTCTCTGAGGTGGAATACAACTGGCGCAATGAATTATGGTCATTGCTGTTAATTACTACGTTTCTTCGCTGAACTCGGTTGAATATTGGCTTAATTAAAACTACAATTCCCATCAGCCCCAGCATCCCACATTGTTCCCAACTTCATTTCTCAGATTTCTCTCGTGAATGATTTTGATTTCTCTCTAGAGAAACGGCATGTTGGGCACAAAACTCCCAACTAAATGGAATTCAAGTAACTGAACCAACGTCAGTCAATTCGTTTTTTTAATAACCGATAAAAATAAATTAAAAAAAACGTAATGTTGGTTAACCGCTCAACACTAATGTGGAGGGAGGAGCTGGTTTTTACATGTTGTGTATATTACTTTATGGAAGAGTGGCCAGAAAAAAGCCATTGCTTAAAGAAAAATCTAAGAACACATTTGGTGTTTTTTAATAACCGATAATAAAAAATTAAAACGGAATGTCGGTTAACCGCTCAACACTAATGTGGAGGGAGGAGCTGGTTTTTACATGTTGTGTATATTTCTTTATTCTGAGCACATTTCTGTTTTTGTTGGCAATGTCAATTCTTGCTAATTATTTATTATTACTGAAGTTCGCTCACTGGACAGGCAATCGCCACAGAGTACTATACTGATATCCAATCAAAACTCGTGTAGTATCCATGGTACTATCTCTGCTGATTTATGTCTGCCAATCACGTTATCCGTAACCTAATGTAGTAGACCGATGGTGACCGCTCGAGAGATCTCCGTCTGACAAACTACCCTGCCTCAGACTGTCATGATGTCCATTTTCTAGCTCACAAACTAAATTCCTTTTGCGGTGGCGATTTTGATTTTATTCATGAATGTCTGTCACTTTTTTGTCTCACGTGATCTATTCAGCTCTCCTGTGTCCTGCTCCCAGAGATCAACCAAGTGCTATTCACCAAGCATGGGCTGATTTCACTCACTGTGAGGAGAATCCATCCTACTGCAGTTTTGAGCTAGCCCTGCCGTCCCTATTCAGACATTGGGGGGGGTCACGTGTGCATTGGACTGTTGTCTTCTCTTCGTGGGGTTTTGTCTTACACGGTCTAGTGCATTTTAGAGTTGAAGAGCACCAACTACAGATACACGTGCTTGTTTGAGCATGTCGAAGATGTAAATTCAATGTAGAATCAGTTTAACAGGTGACAGATCTTTTTTCCTATTGAAACATGCAGTGGGGATAATTCTATTGTCCCTGTCCAGAGCCCAGGCTTTTCCCGTAGACGGTAGAGTTCTGGTCTCAGCGCCGCACAAGCTTTAGATTTCATTCTGCTGAGGCACTTGTGTCTCTCTCTACATCAGTCAGTTACGTTGGTGACCAGGGCGGGATCCTTTCGATACATCATTGGGGCCTGGGCACGTGAATGCTCCTACAGAGAGGGGGGGGGGTAATACTGAAGCATGTGTTGACAGTGCTACTGTTTCAATCAGAGGCCCGGGCTTTCGGCATAGATAGTGAAGTTCTAATTTCTGGACTGCAACATTGTGAGACTGTGCTCCAACACGCCACTTCTCTCTCTAGACGTTGACCGTTAGGTTCCACTATATTTAGATACTTTTAAATACTGCCTGACACACCTTTTGCTGTTTGTCTCCCTACTCAATAAATGGTAACACTATTTGTGATGGTGTTCTTTGTTTTGAATGTATATTCATGAAACGTACATTATCTAAAACCTTCCCAACGATTCAGAGAGAAAGAAATAGAGGACTAAAAGTAAAACCCGTAAAATTATAAATACGCAATAAGGAAGGATAACTTGGCTATATACACGGGGTAACCGTACCGAGTCGATGTGCAGGGCTACGAGGTAATTGAGGTAGATATGTACATATAGGTAGGGGTAAAGTGACTAGGCAACAGGATAGATAATAAACGGTAGCAGCAGCGTATTTGAGAAAAGAAAAAAAAAATGAAAGTGAGAGCAAAAAGGGTCAATGCAAATCGTCCGGGTAGCTATTTGGTGAACTATTTAAAGCTGCAATATGTAACTTTTTTGGGGCGACCTGACCAACTTCACATAGAAATGTGTTATAGATCTGTCATCTGCCATTGAAAGCAAGTTTTAAAGTAGTAGATCTGTTCTATGTGCACTATTTCTATGCTTCCCGTTCTTAAGTTTCATTTTTGCTTTTTGTTTTACTTTGGGTTTTTGTACATCAGCTTCCAATAGCTGAAAAAGATCCTATTTTTGGTTGTGGAAAATATATTTCCCAGCGGTTTAGATGGTACAGTGGTTCTCTCCACTACACTGGCTTGTTCTGTCACATACTGAAAGGAGGTGAACTATTATCATTTTTGTAACCAGGAAATAGCGGAGCGATGTCTGCATAGTGCATCTTCAGCTAACTATTTATCAGTCTTATGGCTTGGGGGGGTAGAAGCTGTTCAGGGTCCTGTTTCCAGAACTGGTGCGTCGGTACCCCTTTGGTGTGGCTGAAGTCTTTGACAATTTATAGCGCTTCCTCTGACACCGCCTGGTATAGAGGTCCTGGATGGCAGGGAGCTCGGCCCCCAGTGATGTACTGGGCCGTACGCACTACCCTCTGTAGCCTTACGGTCGGAGGCCAAGAATGATGAAGACCATTCGTATTACATTCTGCATGCGTAGGATACAGTATGTTTAGTATTGACTCACACGGAGACGGCACCAGGAGTAGGATACAGTATGTTTAGTATTGACTCACACGGAGACGGCACCAGGAGTAGGATACAGTATGTTTAGTATTGGCTCACACGGAGACGGCACCAGGAGTAGGAGACAGTATGTTTAGTGCAGTTGGTGACTGATTAGTCAGAGTTGCTTCTGATAAGAGTTAGCAGGCTGTGTAGTGGAATGCTCTTCCAGGGAATCATCTGACACCTGAGAAAGCAAAGCCACGAAACGACACAGCGGTTTCCTAATGTCGACATGCTTTTCACCTTGCTTACATGCACGCACACGCCCGTACCAGCCATCGACCAGGCTAACGCCCGTACCAGCCATCGACCAGGCTAACGCCCGTACCAGCCATCGACCAGGCTAACGCCCGTTCCAGCCATCGACCAGGCTAACGCCCGTTCCAGCCATCGACCAGGCTAACGCCCGTACCAGCCATCGACCAGGCTAACGCCCGTTCCAGCCATCGACCAGGCTAACGCCCGTTCCAGCCATCGACCAGGCTAACGCCCGTACCAGCCATCGACCAGGCTAACGCCCGTACCAGCCATCGACCAGGCTAACGCCCGTACCAGCCATCGACCAGGCTAACGCCCGTACCAGCCATCGACCAGGCTAACGCCCGTACCAGCCATCGACCAGGCTAACGCCCGTACCAGCCATCGACCAGGCTAACGCCCGTACCAGCCATCGACCAGGCTAACGCCCGTACCAGCCATCGACCAGGCTAACGCCCGTACCAGCCATCGACCAGGCTAACGCCCGTACCAGCCATCGACCAGGCTAACGCCCGTACCAGCCATCGACCAGGCTGACGCCCGTACCAGCCATCGACCAGGCTGACGCCCGTACCAGCCATCGACCAGGCTGACGCCCGTACCAGCCATCGACCAGGCTGACGCCCGTACCAGCCATCGACCAGGCTGACGCCCGTACCAGCCATCGACCAGGCTAACGCCCGTACCAGCCATCGACCAGGCTAACGCCCGTACCAGCCATCGACCAGGCTAACGCCCGTACCAGCCATCGACCAGGCTAAAGGTCATTTTAAGGGCCCTAGCAATGATCCATCGTCTGCTGTCATATCAGCCCATATTGCCCTGATGGAGACATGGATTACCCCAGTTCCTCGCTCTTCATCTATGTTCTCTCATAGTCCTGAGGGCATCGGGTCGTCGCGGTGGTGGCACAGGGCTTCTCATTTCTCCTAAGTGGTGATTTTCTGTTCTCCTGTCAATCTTCTCATTTGAATTCCATGCAGTCACTGTCACTTGTCCACTCAAGCTTAACATGATCTATCGCCCACCTGAGGGGTATCCTATGAAGAAATCTAGATCTACTTAGAAAAGCCTAAAGCTAACCAGCTTCAGTTAGCTTCACATTCCAGCTCAGGCTTCATCTACACGTGCAGCTCAATACATTTAGAATATTGTGGAAAAGTTAAGTAATTTCAATAATTAAATTGACAAAGTGAAACTCATATCGTGGATTAATTACACAAAAAGGTGAAATAGTTCAAGGCTGTATTTGTTTTAATCTTGATGATTACGGCTTACAGCTCATGAAAACCCCAAATTCATGCTGTGATGTTGTTACTCCTATCAATGTTTGCCCAAGCAAGGCCGTTCGTGGTGTTGTTCGTATTTTTTTTGGTAAATGACAGGCTGGGAAAATGGGATTGAAACTGAAATGTGCCACTTTTGTTATGAGAAGAGAAAGAGTGGGTCACCCTGACGTGGCGCTGAGGGTTAAGAACACATTCTTATTTACAATGACGGCCTACCCCTGGCCAAACCCGGACGACGCTGGGCCAATTCTGCGCCGCCCTATTGGACTCCCAATCACGGGCCGGTTGTGATACAGCCTGGAATCTAACCAGGGGGTGTCTGTAGTGACGCCTCTAGCACTGAGATGCAGTGCCTTAGACCGCTGCGCCACTCGGGAGCCCTATATATAGGCTACAGTTAGTAGTGAACATTAAATTGACCACTATTTGCGTTTTTTAAACAAATAGGCTAAATCATTGATATCCAGGAGCCACAATGCAGGCTGTCCTGTCAGAGTGGGAGACGGCCTACGTCACATCTTAAGAAATCTCACTGAACTCATTCTGATTCAGTCGTTTTGTAGACTTCTCATTTTGAGTCTTGAACCAGACGTGAGTTCAGCCGGTTCATTCAGACAGCGCCTCCCCTATTAGTCTGCTTTTAGCAGCATCCCCATAGTTACCATCCCATAGTTAACATCCCCATAGTTACAGCTGCTAGCTGCTCCCAGGTCAACTGTCTGTTAGGGAATGGCTGCGTCCCAAAACGGCACCCTTTTTTCCCCCTGTTTTTAGTGAACTGATCAA